>NW_010395697.1:0-19653 GCF_000710305.1 Buceros rhinoceros silvestris | reverse complement strand
GCGCACCCGCGCACGCCGCAGGCGTTTCCTGCTCGGTAACACCGCCCGGGACGGAAGAGTGTCGGCATCCACGGGCGTGCGTCGGCGCACGTGAGGGAGACTGGAAGGTTTCTTCACTCTTGCAAGTAGGGGATACCGGTGACTTCTTCTGGCGCCTGGGTTTAGGTTGGGTGCTGCAACAGTGCGAGTTTTGTAACATTATAGTAGATAGGTGATACCGGGGAATGCAAATGTTAAATTAAGTTTTGTTCTCAGACTGACGCATTAAGTAGGGCAGCGGTAGTTCAGCAAAACGTCTATATTGTAGGGTTGGGGTTTTTTTTAAATAAAAAGAGCTGTTTCTCGTAATAATCCCATCTCAACTTGTCCAGAACATTTGCTACTAAAAGTTCTTGAGGGCTCTGAATATCAGATAGAGGTGGTTTTGTGTTGCTTGTGGTCTCACAGGTTAGAAAACGTGTCTAGGCTTCTCTTGCCCTTGTCTTCACCTACTCTAGACTCTGTTGTCGCCTCCTGTTTTCCATATTGATGGAGAGAAATCATGTAAATGCAAGTAGGTGCAAAGAACTTGGGAGCCAGGGCCAACAGGTTTACTCCTCTTCTGTTAGTAGAGATCAGGCTTTCTAGTTAATGTGCTTGTCATGCTTCAGTGCCTGGGTTAAGAGTGGTAATTTGATCTTCTGAGGAATCCAATAGTGTAATTCCAGGCTCTACTTGCCTTCCAGCTCTGGCTGCTGTTAAAGAGGTGCAGTCTTGTCCTCTTCTGGTTGCAAGTGCTGTGGGAAGCCGGACTGGGGAGCCAGTTAAAATAAGTTTGATTTTCTTTCGTTTTGTTTTTTTTAATGGGTTAGATTTGAATAGTTCCCAGACTGCAGAGAATCAAGCAGGGCATGGTAGCACCTCTTCTTTCAGGATGGTGTGGATTTTAAAGCGTTCACACGAAAAAAATCTTTTGTCACTGTATTTCCAAAAGATCCTGATAACTTGACCTTATTTATGGGATGTGTCAGACCAAAATTTATGACTTTTGATGTGTGATCTCTGTAAGACTGCCGTGTGGCAGGATTTACTGTTCTCTTTAAAAATATTTCACTGGCTAAACAAGTTATTCTGTATCCATATATTGTTACCATTTTTGGCTTTGAAATTCAGCTATTTGTGGAATTTTTTTTTTATCTGGCCAGATCTTAATCACAAACCTACGTTGGTTTTTTGAAGAGTTTTAATTTTTGTGCTTGCTTGAGACTTAAATTGCTACAAAACTACATATTTTCTTTGAAAGTTTTTCAGATTTAGTGTTAGAGAATATAATCATAGTTAGTAAAAATACTTTTTTTCATATAAATTTGAGTAATGTGATTGCGTGCCAAGTCTTTCAGATAGGAAATATCATAGCTGGGTTCATTCTGTGTTTTTGTACACAGCTGGTAAGTTGTATTCAGTAAAATTGAACTTGGAAGTTAGAACTATTACAGACGTTCCTTCTCCAAAATTGATTTTCCTTTACATTGCAGAGATAAATAGCAAAATTATGATTACAGTAATTGCTGTAAAATCCATGATATGCCTTATGTGTCCTTTGGAGCAAAACCAATCTAATACATCTGTAATGGAATTTTTCAAATTTCTAATTAGTAATATTCTACTGATCCTGTTTTTTGTAGGAGAGCATTGCCCTCATTCTTACTCAAACTTCCTGTCCAGTTGCTTCAGTAGGTCCTCATTTAGATGCTATAAAGTAACTTCCTTTTTCTTTTGCTATTTACGTGGGTGTCCTGAGGCAAAATGCAGTGGAATATGGACTGTTTTAACTAGATCTTTTTCCCGTTTTTTTGCAGCCCTTCAGAGTATGTGGTGACCAGATATATAGGCTGTGGGACTGAATTCCTCTGGCCAGCATTGCTGCTGAAGAAAGCTTATCCCCTAATTGATTTGAATATTGAATATTGTTGCTTACATTTAAGATAAAATATGGCTTATCACAACTTTAATCTCTAGTGCTGTTGATTCTTGTTGCCACAGCAGTTGTTAGAAACACTTATTTCAGTTTTGACCTACTTATATATTAACTCTCATTACTGTTTGTTCTAAGTAACGCAAACTGAAGATCACCATTGATTAGAATTTAATTTCAGTGCAATCAATTCTATGCTTTTTTTTTCTTTTTTTGTCCCCACACAGGTGTGGAAAAATGGCAAAGAGAATTGCAGAGAAGGAACTGACTGACAGAAACTGGGATCAGGAGGATGAAGCTGAGGAGGTAAGATTCATATTAGATCTCTGACTGAAGGTAGTAGGTTAGTTATTCACACGTGCTTTTTATCTTGTGGGTGAAATGTACAGTAAAATTGGTTATAAGTGTAGCAAATACAGATATTTTTATATAAATTTTGGGGGTTTTTTTAACTAAAACTTCTAATATATGCAGACCATATAGCAAGGCAACTTAAAACAGTTAAAATGACACCAGCAGTTTAGGGGAGAGGAGCTTTACCTTTCTAAAGGGAACCCCAGGATTGTTAAAATGCATAATGCCTTTGAATTGTTCAAATGTTTGATGTATATTTTTTGAGTTCACAAGAAAGCTGGTTTTGATTTCTTGAGAGAATTTTTCTTCATGGTTTTTTTTAAGGTCAGTAATAGTTAATTTCAGAAATAAGTTAATTTGAAGTGTTGAGCTGAATGTCCTACACAGCCAGAAGAATTAAGCAAATAAATTTCATCTGATTGTAAAAAGAGGTTTTCATGTTTAGTGTTTCATACTTACCTATGGCTCATGTATTATCTCTAAACAAACTGGGATAGCTTCTGTGTTACTAAAGTGTTAAAGTTTAGAGCTATAAAATGTGAGAGGAAAACTGACAGTACTCTTCCAGAAATTTGAATATAAGAAGACTTAATTTCCTCATTTATTACAGGGTAGGAATTAGTCGTTATCTGCCTTTGCTAATACTTGAACTACAGCAGACTGCGGGACGCTTACTTACAGCATACATTTCAGTAGACCTCCAAACTGAAGATTGTTTGTAACAGTGCAGTGCTGACAGATTATCTTCAGCAAGGATATCTTAATGGCTTTGCTTAAAAAAAAAAAATCTTGAATTATTTGTCATAATGAAATTTGAGATTGCACAAAGGAAAATGTAGTGCAGAACAAGAAAGACAGAGTTTTGAAAGTATCCACTAATGTCCCAGTACCTGGCTAATCACAGTACATACTCTGAGTTTTTTTCTTTTTCAAAATACTTCCTTTATTTTCAGAGAGCGGTCTCAACAGCTGTGTTCAAAAACTGATCTCAGCCGTCTCTTCAAACTATGACAACTTTATGCAAATTTCACTAATGATTTCTTAACTTCCTCTTAAAGGTGGGAACGTTCTCAGTAGCTAGCGAAGAAGTCCTGAAGAACAGAGCTATTAAAAAAGCAAAGCGCCGCAATGTTGGATCAGAGGTAATGTAAACACTGAGCACCAGTGTTGTAGTTTGGTTCAGTTGCAAAATTACATTCGTAGTCGAGTTTTTACTTGTTTAGGCTTGTGATAATACTGTATAAAGCTATTGTTTAAAAGGTGTATGCAGCTAGTTAGCTCATACACGCAAATTAATTTTTGCTTACTGTTTCACAGCAAGAAAAAGGCTAGAATGAAAAATGGGTAATACTGGTACTGACTGGGTGAAGGGAGATGTCTATTTTTGAACTATAAATGCAGAGTGTTGCAGACACAATGTCATCTACAGATGGGTAAAATATCATTCAAACTGCTTCAGTCTCATTCTTTGCAGAGATGGAAGCCTGGAAATTGAGAGGGCTGGGGGATGTCTCAGTGGCTAAATAAGTAAAAGCTGAATTACATTCTGAGAATGGAAAACATGACATTTGTTAAGTACACTGTAACTTCCCCCCCGTGAAGAGCTTTAGTGCCACCTACTCTTTGCAATAACAAATTGAAAATTGAAAGGAACTTGGCCTGTGTTGCAGGTGTAGTCCTGGTGAAAGCACTAACCCAATCCAGCCAAACTGTAATCCTTTCAAAATCCTCTGACAGATGCCTTGTCACATACATATTTCTATGAAACGTTCTTTCAACAGGGCGTGCATCATGTTAAAAATAAGAAACTTTACCTATCACTCAAACTGCTTTTGGATTGAACAGGACTGGCCACAATCAGGGGCCTTTCTCCTGTGCTTTTGATTTTCCTTCTGCTGTCCGAGCAGTGTAAATGAGAAGGCTGCCTTACCCACTTTTGCGTGTAGTAGTTTTAGCCACAGATGTGGCAGAGGATACAAGTAAAGGATTATACTGGGAAGAGGTGACATGAGAAATAAACCACCACTTGAACTGGAGGGATTCAGGGGCAAATGGAATAGAAAAATCAGAACTGGCTGAGAAAGGGAACCAACTGATTGTACAAGAAATAGTCAGGAGGCTGGGAGTCAGCTGTTGGAGATCAAAGCTGGAAGAAGAGCTTAGACAGTCTGGGCAAAGTCTGAAAAGTAGAAGATATGGCAGGACAGCTGAGATTGCATAAGAAATATCTGAAATATTTACAAAAAGGTAAACTTGAAGTTTACGGAAGTTCCTAAACGGAGCAAGCAGAATGCTGCAAAGAAAAAGACTGCAGTTTAACTTCTGTGTCCAGAGAGAGAGAGGTGGGACTCACCAGAAAGAAACATAATAACAGTAGCTACCCAGAAATGAGAAACTGAGGCCGATGCTGGAAAAGGTAAAGCACAAAGGGAAACAAAAAGCCCATACGCACAAGGCCAGGTACTGGAATAGAACTTAAATGGGGTAAGTTTTGCTATTTTTGTAGTGGCAAAAGCAGGTGAAACTCAGAAGCAATTCTTCTTTTCCTCCGATGGCTTTCCAGAGATACTGCAAGTCCGCTTCCAGTAGTAAGTCCTCATTATCTCAAAAGATTATATATGTAGTACCTAGAAGTGGCAGTGCCTATTTGTCTCTTAATCATACTGTATTTTTTGAAAATACATAAGAAAATACAAAAAGAAAATATGGTTGTAAATACAGCATTCAGAACTAGGTATTGAAAAGGCTGCAGAAAGCACACGTATTATGTTATCGAGAAGTACAGTGTATATTTGCTTCTCCCATCAGTCACATTGGTCTCTTCTAACCTGGTAAATCACTTAAACGTTACATGGATGACTACAGAGTATGCTGTGTTGATGAGTGGCTTGAAGTATTGCGGCTGTAAATGCTAAAAGTTGCTTGGAAATAAGCCGGCAATTACATACTGCTATGTAATTATTTAAAGAAAACAAGATGCGATGATTGTCTAAATAGGTAGTCAAACAGATCTGCTGCTCTGAACAACTTTTATATATCCACTTCCTAGATCTAGTTTATTTTCATACCAGACATCTGAGTCCTTTAAAAATAGTAGCAATATCTGTCATAAGGAAGCTATTAACTTTGTTTACGTAGCTAACTTAAAACAATGCGTGCAGTGACACACTGACAGGGTAAGATAAATGGAATATCAGGCAGGGATAGGATTCCTGTGGAGATGTATGTAACTGGTCTCTCTGTTGTTTTTTGTTTGTTTGTGTTTTTCCTTCTCTCCCCAGTCTGAAGGTGGAGGAGCTTTTAAAGGGTTTAAAGGCTTTATATTGCCTTCTGGAAAAGGAGGCGGTGGCTTCAGTGGGTTTGGTAATGGTGCAGGAATGAAGCCGTTAGAGGGACTGTCTAATGGAAGCAGTAGTGTCTCTAGCACTCCTCCTTTCAGCAGTTTAAAGACCACTTCTGAAACACAGTCAGCATTTGGTAAGTTTTAAATAAGCATGCAAATTTGTCAGCAAATTTAGCCATAAAATCTGAAGGGTTATTTTAATAGTGAAAAACAAATTATAACAAGCCTGTAGTAATGTCGTAAGGTTTTGAGACTTGTATTCCTCTTTGTAAGATTTCTTAAAGATTTTAGACTGCAGGAGGGACAAGTTATCAAATGCGTGCAGTTTTAAGAAGTAGACACTAAACTGGTATTTGATCTAATACTGGAGCTAAAAGCTTTAGAGGCACAGATGGGAATGGAAGACACTGACAAAAGATACTCCTGAATAGTGTAAAATAGCTGGTAACATGTTCCAGTTAAGTAATTGTCCCAATTCTCTGAATTTAATAAAAAAAAAAAAAAAGCTAATGGAAAAATGTCCATTTGGTAGGACTGCAGTTTCTTTATGCAATATCGTGGGCTAGTGCGTTCAGAGTTTTTTAAAGCAGGAGGTAGCAAGAGATGACTGAATATTTTCACAACTGTTACAGCTCAGTGAAGATTTCTTTGGATTTTTTTTTTTATACAACTGTGCTCCATCTACTTTGTCTATGGCTAAACTAACTTTTCTAAACTTAGCAAGTTTAGGTTGGTGTCACAGCATTGTCTGTTTACTCGTACCACAGCATCTGGTACACAGTGTTGTGATTCAAGAGAAGGTACGTAACTGAGCAAGAATGAATGATTTGATGGAGTAGTACCAGGAACATTAGTCAGGCTTTCATGAGAACACTGCTTTCTGGGGAGAAGACAATGTTCTAAACCATGTTTTTCTTCTAATAGGATCCACAGTGTCAAATGGTCCTACTGCTACTGCATTTACTGAGAAAAAGGCTCCAAGCCCAAAAGCCAATGGAGGCAGTCAACCATCCTCATCTGGCTATGCTCTGAGTAAAGTTTGTAGCTCTAGTGTTTACCACAAGCAGTTAGCAGCTTTAAACTGTTCCGTGCGTGATTGGATAGTTAAGCACGTAAACACAAACCCACTATGTGACCTGACACCGATCTTTAGAGACTATGAGAAGTATTTAGCAAATATTGAACAGCAACATGGAAGCAGTAGTGATAGTGGCTCTGAAAATGAAAGCAACAAGACACCTGGCTTTGAGTCTGTTTCTACATTTGGGAATTCAAAGCTACAGCAAGGATCAACGTTTTTGTTTAACAACAAAACTGAGGATACCTCCGACAAAAAACCTGAAGCTGCATCAGAGAAAAAGGACCCATCGTTAGGAGCTACATCAAGTGTCTCATTTAATTTTGGCAAGAGTGTCGACAGTTCTGTTTTGGGTTCCCTTGGTTCAGGAACACTTAGTAATTTCTCATTTTCTCCTGGGAATTCGGGTTTATTTGGAAAAGACACAAACCAGGCTAAGTCAGTCTCTGCAGTGAATGTATTGGAAGCTCAGACAGAAAGTGGCAATAATGAAGATAAAGGTAAATTCTTTTAAAAATTATTTTAATGATGGTAAGCTGTGAATGTATGTGACTTAAAGCTGCACAGATGAAATAATACTAAGTTGAACTAGATCATAATTGTTCTTGAATTTGAAAGTGTAAAACTGTACCACTAATCTGGAAATACCTGTCTTGCATACTGTTTAAGTAACAGTGAAAGTATATGGTTATCAAACCCCATGTATTTCTATCAGGTTTATACTTTCTGTAGCAGAACGTAATTCTTCAGCTGAATGCAAGACTTGAAACAATGACCTTTAAAACAACTGGTAATGTTCATCTTTGAGCCTGCAGGACATTTCAGTCCTGCTGTTTTTCCCAATAGGTTTATCAAGAGATCCCCTCCGTAAGATGTGTGAGATGCAGAACAGTTTCATACATTTTACTCAGTGGGCTGTAAGGCCTGTAAAGTTACATGCTACCTGACAGTTTTACTCTGCTATTTATGTAAGCTGGCTACAGTAAGCCGATAGAAATCGCAGCAGTTGAGGGACTGGAAAGGCATAATCCTGCCACTCTCTTGGCTGTCTTTCCTGCAGCTAATTCCCTTCCCCCAAATTAAGCCTGGCTGTTGCAAGTATTTAGTGTGGTTTACTTGGACTCATTTGTGAAGACTATTTTTTTAAATTATACAGTTGTTTTCCCCCGACAGAAGATGTTGACTAAAGTTTGACTTACTAAGCTTTTTATTTTTGAGGTTTGATTGTTTAGTGTGGTTCAGGTATTTTCATCCCATTTAAACTGAAGATAAGCTTAAAGTTGCTTGACAGATGTGGCTGAATGAAAAGGAAGGAAGACTTTTCTGTATCTGAAGCTGCTTCAGAGCCCACAGTGACTTAAACCTATTTTGCTGATCACTGACAGGCCACACAGATATGTCAAATACAGCATACATAAGCTAGTTCTAAAACAATGCCAAAAACACCTTCCAGATTATATACTCCGATCTTTAATATATTAAACCGTTTTGTTTATAAAGGAGAAGAGGAGGAAGAAGAGCCACCAAAAGTCATTGTTAATGAAATAAAAGAGGATGATGCTTTCTACTCAAAGAAGTAAGTGACTTTAACTGGGAATAGTGAATATAATTACAACTCGAAGAATAGAATGCACACCTGCATATCGCTGTTTTTCACCATTGCAGTGTGTAATTAATGACGCATATGTAATTGACTTCTAGTAATAAAGCTTATTAGAAGACATACAGATTATGAAGTTCCATTTATAAAAAAGCTAATTACAGACAAAAATGTGTAGGATTTTACTAAAATTCTTGTGTATCTTGGACACAGCACTCATAGCTAGTTTTGAGTTTACTTGTGACAAGTTTTTTACAAATGAAGATGTTCCTGCCTTCAGGTTTTGTAGGTTTAAATTGTAGGGCTTGTACCACAGAAACAATGTACTGTACTTCTGAAAAACCAGTCCGTTGCTGAGCTATTTGCACAGCCTAAAATAAGACTCTTCAGTTGAAAAACGCTGATTGTTGTGCAAAGGAGTGAACAAGTTGGACCTTTAAGTCCAAAATGAGACCAGCTCTGCTAGAAGTTTTTCAAAGCACATTCAGTAGTCCAAGGAATTGCATGTCTGTTTAATGCTTCACACAGATTTTGGTTTTGTTCTCTACAAAAAGTAATTTGCTGTTTGAGAGAAGGTATGTGCTCATTTCTGAAGAACCGCATTAGCTTTATTAGAGCTTCACTTAAAAAAATGTTTATAAATTTTACACAGAAGTCCCAGTTATCAGAATGATACGGCAAGTTGTTATGGTTTTGTAACTAGTGTTTTTAAACAGTAGCTTGCAGTTACTACTTACAGACCATGAGTACACATTGCTGTGCATTTTACTTGTCCCTGAAAGTAATACGTTCGTCATTTCAGTACGGGAAGAAATAATTAACTTTCTCTTTCTGAACTGGAGGTACAATCTGTTAGCACATGAAACAAGGTCAAGAAGAATAACAATTTAAGCGACACCACGTGTTAACTCCTGTTTATTGTTAAGCTATTGGCTTATTGTGAGTCAGTTGTGTACATGTGGGTGTATTTGGGAGATACCTTTGTATTTAATCTCTCCATACCTGTACCAGCAAGGTTGTATGTTTTGGTTTTTTTGCACAGGTGCAAACTGTTCTACAAAAAGGATAATGAATTTAAAGAAAAAGGTGTAGGAACATTACACTTAAAACCAGCAGGAAATGAAAAAACTCAACTCCTAGTCCGAGCGGATACCAATTTAGGTAAGTAAGTTTCTTTTACTAGCCAGCCTTGATGTGAAATTCCGTGCTAAGAATTAGGATTTTTTTGTTGTGTAGCATAACAGACATGATTAGTGAAAACCTTTCTGTGTTTGTTTTTTAGTAATTTTAAGTATCGAACAAGCAATTAAATGCCTCTAAGGAGCACTACACAACAGTGCACGTGAAGCAGTGCAAGGAACTGAAAGGTTATGGTGTACGTTTGGGTCTTTCCCCCTTCCCCCTTCTGGTTTTTAATAGTTTTTCTCCGTCCCTGACTTGCGAATGGCTTTGACATGTAGTTTAAGATTCACCATGTATCAGGTGTGATGAATGAAGAGGAACAAATTTCGTGCTAAGGTGCAACAGGCCAGCTGTCACCTGTGTGCACTCCATCCCGAACGTGTAAATCGGTGGTCTTGTGGGCAGGTGTCCACTGTACTTGAGGGTAAGGGGGAGCGTTACACAGATCGGGCGTGCAGGATTTTGCCCTATGCATTGCTCTTAAAACGTGTGCTGAAGCCCAGCTGTGTGTTTTAGCTAACTGCAGCTGGATCACAAATGGTAGCTTGACTCTACAGAATTAGAGCAGCCTGTAGTGTGACACTTCTTCAGAGCATCTTCTGAGGTGGATGTTAACACATACGGCTAATTAAAGAAGAAGAAAACCCCAACTGTTTCTTTGCTTTTAGAAGTTAGAGGGAGTTAATGTATTAAAGTTTTCAAGGTATAATTTTCTGGCTGAAGAGTGTTTACACACTCAGACTATGCAAATCAATATTTTGATATTCATTGTTGAGAAACTTTGCTACAGTACTTCAGTACCTTATTTCAACAAACTTGCACATGGGGTTCGCACACACTTGACAACTTCTGTAAGATAGAAGAATACTGTGCTTATAGAAGACCGGAGGACTAAAGACAGGCTGCACTGTAGGCCATTGGTAAATCTCGCCTCACTTCCATTTTATAATGCGCTCTAGCACCTTCATACGAATTCTCTGCAGGCCCATTAGGGGCCGTTTTCAAATACCTGGTGAGACTGGGACTCCTGTGTTAACTCCTGTGAGTGTTAGACTGACTTCTGAATCATTAACTTCTGCCGGTGGAGACGAGGTTTGCTAGATAAAGGGCAGTTCTCAGCTCTCAAACTGAAGGCATGTGTATTGGCAGAGTTGGCAGAAGCGCTTTCAGCATTTCTTTGGCGATTTGAGTGTCTTGAATAGAGCAGATGAAAACCTGATTTCTCCAAGGGACCGATGCTTTAACACAACTCTTGATTTTTCACTCAGCTGATGTTAATTTTCATGATGTTGATTTACATTCCCTCTACCTTCATCTGAGGTGATGTATTAGGAAATCTTTCCTTTTTCTTCAGCTCATACACTAAGATGTTTCAGCTTGGTGTTTCCAGGCATTGATTTCTAGAAGCTGCTTGCAGTCATAGTGATGCACGCTTTCCTTTTTTGCTATCTTCACACAGTGCTATAATCCTTTCCTAAAATCTCACTGTGTTGAAAAACTGAACTGGAAAGGAAGGCGAAGACTGACTTTTCCCTAAATACTACTACCGTGTTCTGAACTATTTACCAGGTTTACAAAACGTGTGCGTCTTCTGTGGAAGCAGATTTGAGTTTGTTTGCAACTGTTTTAACAGACCACTAATACTGAAGCTCCCAAACTCGCTACGTAATTTCTTAAGTTGACACAGAGCTGTTATTAGTAACCCCCTGGTCAACCCCATCAGATGTGCTGTACAATTTGAGGATTAGGTACTTTACTTTACCATAGTTTGTCCAATTTTAGATTAACATGTCTGTATGTGTGTTAAAGCTAACTTTTTGCTTCTGCTATGAACTGCGTGATGGTCAGAATGAGTAACTTGCTTAAGCAAAAACTAAGCACTACGACTCGATTCTTCGTTTGTTGCTTCTCCTTTGTTCCCTTCCCTTTTTCCTCTGTGTCCTTACTATCATTTGATATTCTTCAGACCCCTCCCTTTAAAAAAGGACACAACATTTGCAGAGATGTCCTCATTCCTAGTGAGGAAAGAAACCTGTAAGAACAGTGGCCAGGAGCAGATGCTTAGAGAAGAGTAAGACAAGTATACATGACATTTGTGAATTGCCTTCCTTCCAAACAGACTTAAATCCCTATTTTGTAAGTCTACTAACAGCTGTATTGCCATAAAAGCTGAAAAATGGCTAATTGTAAATTTTTTTCCCTCCCTAAATGCAGGAAACATACTGCTGAATGTTCTAATTCCACCTAAGATGCCATGTACGAGAACCGGAAAAAACAATGTTCTTATAGTTTGTGTTCCTAATCCACCGGTTGATGAGAAGAATCCAGCTGTTCCTGTCACTATGTTAATAAGGGTGAAAACAGGCGAGGATGCCGATGAATTGCACAAAATCTTACTGGAGAAAAAGGAGGCTTAAATAAGTTGCAGTCAGTGATTTGAGGAATTATTGCCAAACTGCTGCTGCTCTTTTTTTTTCTTCCATGACTTGAACACTTAACTCTGATATTAAGAACTGTTCTAGGAATTATAGAAAAATGCTGTGAGGAAAAGCTTAACCAGCTAATAAACGCTTTAATAGAACACAAGTGTTAGACTGTGCTCCCTCATTTTTTGATACCTAAATGCACGACCTCTTCTGGATAAAGCACACTGACCGAATTGAAGCATACGTTTTTAGCACCAGTCAGTTTGACCGAATGGACTGAAACCAGAGTACAAAACTATGGTACCAGAGCTTCCTCACAGACTGCGCCGCGGTGCAACAGCCTTCTGTTTGAGAAGGGAGGATGTTGAAGTTAACTGTTGAAACCGTTTCTAGACTTCAGATTTTTAATTGGTCTGTCCCATTCTGGTGAGACTAATTTTTCAAACCCAGTGACAACAATGTACCCCAACAACGATACTATATATTGTGCTGTGTTTTAACTCTTACAGACTCACGTGCTTTTGGGACTCAGAGACTGCATCTCCAGCTATTTAGAAGAAAATGTGCTTGCGTAGTCTTGTTGACAGTAGTGTTTCTTAGAGAACTGTCAGTTCCGTTCTTACTGTAGCAACAGGCTAATGATGTGCAATAGTACAAGCAGACAACTGGAAGACTGTTTATCTTGGACCACAACCACAGCTGGCATTCGCTGGCTTCTGACAAGTCAGAGGCAAAGGGTTGCACTTCTGTTACGGTCCCTCTGATGTATTCTTCCCTTGTCCCTTGGGCTAAAACTGAAACCCAGCAGAGGCAAAGTTCTAAATGTTGAACTCGTCTTGCTGCTGGTACTTTTCGGAAGATAGCTCTTTTCACAAACAAATTTCAGGATTTTTCTAGCTCTTTATATCGCCTCTGGCCCTTACCAAGAATACGTGCATAAATGGTGTGTGTGTGTCAGTCAGTATGTTTCCCGTGTGCTAGCAGTACAGTGCTTTACTGCATGACATTAAGTAAAGCAGCAGTTTGCAGCTGTAGGACAAGTTTTTTCTGTCTCGCGTAGAGCACGCTGGGTTAATCTGTAACTTAGTTTTCAGATGTGTTATAATTAACCATATGGCAATAATTCATGGATCAAAACATCGTTCTGTTTTCAGTTTCCATCTCAACTTTATCAGACCACGTTTGGTTATTTAATCATTTTTTTGAATCTTGTTTGCTGGAAACTTCTCTAGTAATTGTTCTTCTGCTTCACTTCCAGCTCTGTAAACCATCCTAGAGCTGGATGTTGATGTAACCTTGAACTGCTCCCAGCTCTGTCGCAGGGAGCAGCTCTGGGGAAATGGAAGAAACATGCCAGCCTGCCTCTGGCTAATGCAGCACAGAGGAAGGATCCCCTTCATTAAACAAGCAGCACGATGCCATTCTCAGCAGGGACCTGGAAAGCCACAATAGCGTCATCGCATGGGTGGGGACAGAGGCGAAGCACCATTTGATGAAGTGCAGCACCTCTTGCCTGCTCTCCTCACTGCTCTCTGTGGCAGGACAAATGGCTGCCTTTAGTCCTAATTCACTGCACAGTTCAGATTATGGCCTTTTTTTCCCCCTTCGTAACTAAAAGGAGGAAAAACTTTATAGAATCTTTAACCCTTTTGACCAAAGTTCAAAAACAAAGGCCTTTGCTCACATTTGATCTACGCTTAGGTCACAGGAATTGCATTTTTAATTCTCATGTAAAGGGAACTCAGATACAATTTCAAATAATATTTGAAATATAAACTGGTGCCTTTTTTTTTTGCATCTGGCTTAGTACTTAACCATTAGATGTAAGTGACATTACTTTCCTCAGAATAATGTGATTTAAAAAGTGTTGGAGGCCAAATGCCGAAGGCTTGCATGTTACTGTGTACGAATGAAAAGCAGAACATTACCTGAAAGCTTATTACAGGCTCAGGCGTAATGGCCGAGGGCATTTCGCATTTGTCTTTTGATTGTAGTGTCTTAAACGTGTCTCCAGACAGGAAAGTTTATAGGCTGGAGCACCAGGAGTGGTTGGTGGATTTGTTACTCCTCCCACTCGAAGAACAACTATGTACAGATTGTATCACTGGTCTTGGGTTCGTCTGTGTTTACTTAAGAAAGCTCACGCATGCGTAACTTTTTCTTCAACCACTGAAATGCGGACCAATTAAGTTAATCAAGGGAGAGACAAACTGAACTTCCTCTGTATACTTACAGTCGCCTCCAAAGCGAGGCAGTCGTGGGGTTTCACACACACAATTGGCTCAGTTGCAAAGCTGGCAAACCAGGCAACGGCTAGTGCAGCTCTTGTCGTGTTCTCCAGGGTGGACATTGAGGTGAGCACAGAGTGCCAGGAAAAATAAACAGAATAATAGTAAATGGTGTTGGAAAAATTAAGCCTTTCAATATCCATGGTAGCAAGTAATATCTGTATTAACTATGGGAAAGACTAATTGAGATGAGACACCTTAGTTCTTTAACAACGTATGTATTTATCAGAAAGCTCGGGGGAGGTATGTAATTGGAGTCTTGTGTTAATTAGAATGTCAAATACCTGCATAAACATAAAATTTTAAATCATTTTACAGAGAGTAAGTTGCCACTAAAAGAACAGGGGAGAATTTTACTGCAAATGAGAGATTTTGATCAACGTCATTCATGGTGACTGCTATTATCTGGCCTGTGAAGCAGGAAAAGTCAGTCATACACCTTTCCCGTGGTGGTCAGTTACAAAGCACAAGCCTTCTCAGTACTGTTACAGAAACAAACTTTTTATGATGCTTCGGTTTCTAGTTAAGAAATAATACATAAATACTGTAAAAGGCAGAGATAGCACATAGAAATCAAGGCCTAAAATGAGTTAAAAGTCAGTGGAAAGCGTAGAAATCGAGATGCTGATGCCTTTGTACCAAAGTGGCACTTGCTACTCAAGGAAGGCCTTTAGTGCTGAATTCCAGCTCAAGGGGGCGTTCCGGTATCTTGGTAGATACGTACCACGTTTGTTTAATCAGCAGCTGGGTATCAGACACCTGCTGTTAAAGATGTGAGTTTCCTCCCTACTTTGAGTTAATGTTTTCAGTGTTTCAGCTGTACGTAGGTGTACATCATGTATTCTTCCTTTCGCTGTAATTTTGAAGTTTGAGCTTCTTAGAAATGTTTCCTTTCCCTTCCATCTCCCCAAAACGGAAAATCAAGATCTCGGCTTTTTTTTTTTTAATTATCAGAATTATCTGTAAGGCAGATTATTAGTTGGTTTGAATTTTATTTCAAATTATTTCTGTATGCAGTGGCTCTTTTGGTAATGCATTAATTATCTACTGGGGAACACAATAGCCTGTTCCTATAATTCTTTTTGTTGATGTATATAAAAGTTTAAATCAAATTTAAAGTTCAAGTGAACATGTAAAACATAAACCAGTTAGGAGGTAGCTCTTCTGCTCAGAACTTCAGTTCAGCTCCCTTTGCAGCACTGGAATATTGTAAATGTCCTTAAAGACTTCCTTTCCAATGCCTTAACTTGCATTTGCTAAAACTTTGTAGCTGGTGCCTGTGTGGAGAAATTAACTGACATTAAACAATTCAAAGTGGCATGAGCTAGTATAAATCCAAGGAAAATGCTGACTGTGACAAGTTGTTAATAGATTTCAAACTGCTCTGAATTTTTCAGTGAATATCGAAGTTTCATATAACTTGTCATGTAACAATGTTTTTTGTTAGTTCTAATACATTGAGGAAGTGTACAGAAATCCGTGGAAAATGTGAATAAATGAATGGGAGATTGTGTCTTGTGCGTTTCACTTGACTTTGACTGTATAACACTGATGAATAAAATGCGTTTTACAACCAGTTGCTTGCAGGTGAACCGCCTCGAAAATCCTGTGCCTGGCCTTACTGCTGCTGAAAGCAGCGGTGTCCTCCCCTGCCCCTTCCTCACGCTGGCTTTGAAATCTGTGACGCTGCTAAGAGCCAGTTCAGCAAAGGTGGTTTCTTCATGCCCGTCAGTGAGCTGGAACAGCTCCGAGGGAAGAGCTGCCTTTGGCCAAAGGGAGAAAAACTAGTTCTTACGTGCTACAGGTGACTGTAGAGATCGGCCTCTACAAATGCCTCCACTTGAATATTGAAAGATTTAAGAGCAAAAGTAATCTGATTGCCTGAGGGCCTCCGCAGAATGTAGTTTTAGGTCTAGCCTATAAGGGTTAGCCTAAAGCCAGCCCACAGTGAGATTCTTCCCTTCATTGGTTTGTGACAGTTTGGCAGATAGGAAAAAAAGAATAAAAAGGAAAGAAAAAACCAGAGAATGAAGACAGAGCTGTTATGACAAGTGCAGATCATCTTTCCAAGGCACCAGGAACTGCTGGGACCGTAAGAGTCCTGTCGTCATCCAACTGTACTTTCTGCTGTTAGCCACTATCATGCTGTTAAGCTCTACCTTAATTCTCTTTGTAGCTCTGGAACTATCTGTCTACTCTGTGCCCACACATGGGAGCTACTTCTTGCACGAGGATGGAGCTACTGGTTAACAAAGACTAGCTAGACCTCTTCCCCATCATCATCCCCGCGGTTACAGTGCCACGGAAAGCCAAGAGCCTGTGCTGCAGGTTTAAGGATGCAGTTGCTATCAATAGAAAGCCACATTTCTACCTAAATTACCCAGTACTTAAAAAAACAACCACAAACAAACAAACAAAATCAAACACACACACACCCCCCAAGCCCCAACCAACTTCACGCACTTGGGATGTTGGCGTTATTCCACATTCTAGACATCATACTTCCTTCTTAAGACGACAGCCAACACTGCTTACAAAGTGTCCTTGGCTTTCAGCAGCCATGAAGAAAAGAAAGCAAAGTAACAGTTCTCAGGAGCAGAAAGAAGTTTTATTACTCATTTCAGGCTGAGGCAATCTAAGACATCTAATGCTTAATGCTTTACTAGTCACCAAAGATTTTACCACTTGCACAACAGGAAGGGGCAAATGTAACTGCAGAAGAGAGCAAGTCTGAACATCCAGACTAAGAAAATTCAACACTCCAAGCACCGTCTGCGTTCATCAAAATCAGCCTCTTTCCTAATCCAGCAGGAAGATGCCCCTCACAGCCAACAAGTGACCGCAACCGAGTCGTACAGAAGACAGAGCCAATTCATCTGAAACTCACATCGAGTACAGGCTCAGGGGTATGTACGCGACATCAGCTAGAAAAATAGCGAAGGTGGTATGTAAACTTCAACCGTGATCCAAATAATGCATCCACAGCCAAGGTACCTGCTGTCATCAATCTCCTGCTAAAGACAAGACAAAACTGAAAGCCCGATGAACAGCCTGCCAACCGCTTTTGAGTAACAGCCTTGCATACGAGACAGCGTTGAAGCTGTGAACGAGTTCAGAATCAGCAGTTTGATAAACATCTTGCTTTGGTAAAATGCTTCGTAGAAAGATTGTAAGACAGACACGACAACTAAAGTTTAGGCGGGGAGGAGTAACAAACGCCTTTGGCTGTTCAGTAGATGGCAGCTGGAGTGCAAACTTCCGCACTGCCACACAGGTTACAGTATGTGACTGTGAGCACCTGCAACTGACGGACCTGCGTGAAAAACAGGAGCAGGACGCAAGAACTAAAGGTTGCACAAGAAGAATAGAGAGGTAGAAGAATTCACTGTTTGTAGTAGTAATCGATACACTTACACGAGTTTCGGGTATGGTAGTATGCTGCTCATTTTTTTTTTTAAGGCATCATACTCATTCAGAAATTCTTATTTGCATCTGAACATCCTGATTAAGTAATATAATGAAAATAAATACTCATAATCTCAGTTCAGTATTAGGAACATCATAACCTTTACCAACAGGTAGCGCAGAAATGGATCATCTGTGGAAGTCTGCAGAGCCTTCCAACACATGAGTAGAATTTTCCTGCCCAGGCGATGCCACTGAGCAAAAGGTCTCTGACTTTGGTTTACTAGCTTTTAGCATAGATGACATAATACAGTACCATTTTTTTTTGGTCAAAATTATGGTCAGGTGTAGGTTTTGGAGCTCTACCTGAACTGGTGGGCATTCGCAGCATTCTTACCTGCACATGGTAATTCTGTTGACTGCAATTCCAGGGGAAAAGTGCAGATGATTTCTCCACTGTAAAAACCAAATTCCTAACACTGAAGAGAAAATGACAGATCACATACCAAATTTAATGACTTTGGCAGCTATTGAAGTAAGTGTTTCCTTACCTTTAGGATGATGGCAGAAATGACTGCTATGAACACGCACTTACGCAGATCTTCTCCTTGTGCTGGGCGGGTTAACCATGAAGGTACTTACCGGGAAGCACGATTCAGAATTCTCGCTGAGAGGGAAGTTTGAGTAGTAACTGTTCAGCTTCTTGATGCTGCATCTATCACTCTCGTTTTCAAGGCCATACCTAGTCTGACACTCGCGGTGATGAGCAGGGAAGGAAGAGTGGGTTTTGCCAACCTTCTTATTCTTCAGGAGCAAGGGAATGCCTCTGGATTTGGTGCAGCCTTAGGGCACTCTCTAAGTGATTTTACTGTGTAAAACCAGACCTTGCTGATAAACTTGTGTGCCAAGCGATATTACGGTTTTCTTGGGAGCATTCCTCCAGATGAGGACAGACAAGACTCATAACACTCCAGGACCAAAGGACACGAGTTCACTTGGCTCCTCAAAGCAGGGACTATATTGAACCAGACCCACTGCCACACTGTTAAAGCAGTATTTTTCTTTCAGCATATTCAAGAAGTTAATTCATTGAAGTTGTGGAAGCTTTTCAAAGATGGGTCAGTCTTCTGTCCCCCCAGCATTCGGATTAAAAAACAAAACCAAAGCAAGCAGACCTTTTCTGTCACTAACTCCTGACAGACTAAACGGGTGAGGTTTATTACCACGATTCACAAGCTTATGCTGCTCTTTGCCTTTTGCACTGTTTTAAATAACGCTTTTCCCGCTACAGCTGCTTTCAAAAGCTTTCAATTTAAAGCATTCATTAAAAAAAAAAAAAAAAAAAAAAAAAAAAAAAAAAAAAAAAAAAAAAAAAAAAAATCACATTGTTTGTTTCTAAGCCATATTTTGGTATTTCTCAAACAGTTAAGATTCCCGTCCAGGTGCCAGCTATCTGCTCAAACATGCATATCAAGAACTAAAACACCCTGCTCGCCTTCCTAAGCTCTGTTTTTTATTTTTCCCTAACATACCACATGTGTCCAAGCGATCGTGCAAGGCTTAGCATACGTGTTGTTACACATGGTTGTAAAACAGTCCTGGTCTGGGACTCTTTAAAACGGAACCATCAGCACGTCAGCTTGTATCTATAGTTGGTAACAGTTGATGAGAGTTTTGTTTTAACTCATTTGGATGGAAAAACCCCCTGAAGGAGCTTACTGTGAAATGCTAGTCACAAAAATCAGGTGCAGAGGGAGGACGAAGTGCCTCGCAGGTCTTTGAGCCAAAACAGACTCAGTATCAGTATGCACCGCTTAAGGGACAGTAAGCGGTTAAAGCTAAAAGGCCATCTCATTTTTACAACACTGCACACACCCATATTGAAGTTCTTCCTCAACTTACCAGGAAGAAATCATCACAGACCTCCGTCTCAGTATTATATATTGCACAACCCCAAATGTTAATGACAGCTTAAAAGGGCTGTTTTGGGGTCTGAGGAGGCTTTTTGGAGGGTTTGCGGCGG
>NW_010395696.1:26853-27544 GCF_000710305.1 Buceros rhinoceros silvestris | reverse complement strand
GGAGTGGAGATCTTTAATCCTGGAAAAGGGGAGATGTGGTCAGCATGGGCAGCAGATAGGGCAGCTCTGGGCTCAGCTCAGCACTCGGGACACACAACACTGCATCCCTGGGAGTTCTTTCCACAGTGGGGACCTCAGGAGATGGCACTGGGCTCTGAGTTCAAAAGACTGGAGGTCTCCCCGTGTCCATGACTGACCTTCCCTATCTTATGCCTTGGTTTCCCCTGAATGAAAGCGATGGTTTGATTGAGGGTGATGGTTTTTGCACCTAACATCCTTTTGCTGGCCTCCAGCAGCACTCGCTCCAGAAGCACTGATCCCAGTTGGTACAGGGTGCTCTGGTTTTCCACTCATGTGCAACATGAATTACCCCTTGGTTTCCCTCCACCTGCCTTTGCACAGTCTTCCTCTCTGTTGGCACGTTGCGCAGCAGGCTGCTCGTGGAGCCTCTGGACCGCTCGCCTGCGTGGGGCGAACCGGGCTGCACTGGGCAGTCCCCTGTCTCCTGGGCTGGGGGGGCTGTAAATCCCTGGTTTGGGACCAGCCTGTGCCCCACACCACTCCCCGTGTGCAGGAGGCGGATGATGCCGAGGGGGTCCCGGCCTGGGGGGAAGCAGCAGCTGCCTGGAAAAGCAGCAAGGGGCTTTAGAGCCTGCCCGGCTTGGCGCTGGGGCTACGGGCTCCAGCGGCT
>NW_010395696.1:23060-26752 GCF_000710305.1 Buceros rhinoceros silvestris | reverse complement strand
GGGCTCCAGCGGCTCCCAGCCAGCAGCAGAGGGGAGACCTTCTGGGGAGGGGGCAGAACAAGAAGCACTTCACTTTTAGGTGCTTTTAACCCTTGAGTTTCAAGTGACCTGCAAACAAAGCCCCCAGCCCGCACAGTCTCCACGTTGGTGACAAGAACTAGCACAGCAGCCATCCGTAATGCTTTTATAATCTGCTCTCTTGGAAAGGACTGTTCCCACAAGAAGGGAGGGGGAGGCATGATTAATTTTCATTAGCCTTGTAAATAATGAGCTTGTTTCCGCTACGCTTGCCCTGTAATTAGGGCTGTGGTTCCGTGGCCCTGCAGGAGGAAGCTGAGATTTGCTGGTGACTCACGGGAAGCCGCGCCAGCCTGGACAGCCCGCCCTGGGCCAGGGAAAGGAAGGTGGCTGGGGCCCCCTCAGAGAAACAGAGCTTCCCCGTGCTCTGGAGGGGGAGGGAGCAAGGGACAGTGGTCTCCGAGAGCAGAGGGACGAGCCCACCTGAAGGAAGTGCAGGCTGAGGTTTGCACATCTTCATCATTCAAATGAAAAGGAAAACAAACCTTCCCGTTCAGGGCTGGCAGCATCTGCCCCAACAGCTGGCTGTGGAATATGGGTGTAGGATGATCTCAGGAGGAATTCCGTGACAAGGAGATGAGGTGGGGAAGGAGCACCTGGGCAGTTGCACTGAAGCTGGGGCTGAATGACCTACAGCCACCAGCGCCCAAGCACACAGCTTGTGCTGTGCCCAAAGCACTCCTGAACCCTGGAGCGAACGAGCCTCTGCAGCTGAGGACACTGTGTCTCTGTGAGAGGGACCTCGCGGTGGTGACGAGTGATCTTTTGGGTAGATACGTGCTTGAGGGAGCTCCAAACCTCAGATGAACAAGAGGGGAATTTCTGGAGCCTCCATTTCTATTTTGGTGCCTGCTAAGCAAAACCGTTTTGGTTTTTGATCTGACAAGGCTGGGTTTATGTATTTTAAAGAAAGGATGGTATTTTACAATGAAAAGATTGAACAGTCTGAAGAACCCAAAACGACCCAAAAAAGTGTTTTTATTTTAGACCCTGCAAAAATGGCCATGCTGATCCCAGAACACTTATGCCAGTTCCTTGGGAAAACCAGACAAAAGTTTAATTGCAGGAAAGCCTGAAAGAAGCAATTGTCTCCTAAGTTTAGACAGAAACCGAAACATTTTTGTGTATGCAGCTCCTGCGCCCTGCTCTCTGGGAGCTGTTCTGGCTGTGGTGTGACCTTCCCTTCTCAATGCTCCTGTGGACAAGGTGACCCTCGCTGGAGAAAGGCAGGACCCGACCTGTGTGCTCCTCCCAAGAGGCTGTATGTGAGGCAGACCTCGAAGCCAGCTCAGCTGTGCCCAGGCTATGTCAACCAGGGCTGGAGCCTCGTCCCAGTCCTGGCACAGATGTGTGGAGCCCGTGGCACAGAGGCTTGCACGGAGAAGTACCTGGTTGTGCCACACAACACGGCTTGTGCAAGACCACAGCAGAGCTGCAGGGAAACAGCCTCGTCCAGGGCAGTTCTCTGCTGGATGCTGCCTTGTCCCTAAGCTGCTCTGTGCCTCTACCCTGGCCCCCAGGGCGTGGTGAAGGAGCGTGGCCTGGGACACAGTGTCCTTCACCGCGATGTCTCCAGCTCAACACCTTCTATAGGACAGGACAAGACTTGGCCCTGCCCTAATATAAACTCCACACTGAGCAGCACTGCCCCGCTGACCACAGACTCTCCTGTTCTCCCCCCAGGGAACACGTATTTCCCTTCCGCTCTGGTTTTATTTTTCCACAGGTTTACCTAGTTGCCCCCTCCAGGACTCCCGTTCTTGGCAGCCCCGGCCGCCCCGTGCCCGGGTCTGTGATGTCCGGAGGTAGAGCAGCGACTCTTTCACGAGCATCCCCTTGCCATGGTGAAGGAGCTTGCGTGCCCTTGTGAGGTCGAGAGCTGTGCTGGTGGTGGCATGTGCCTCCGGTGGGGTCTCCCAGGCCAGACAGGTCTCAGCTGAAGGGTCAGACACAGTGTGTCCACGGGCAGGATGGGCTCACCAGCCTTCGGGCACCATCCTGGGAGAAGGACAACTCTGACTGCAAACCCGGGCAGATGAAGCTCGTTCAGCCCTGTAAGGCTCAATCTAAGAGAAGGACACTCTAACCAAACCTACGACCCGAGGACTTCGCTGTCACCGTCCAAGCTCGCCAGGCCCTGGCAGATGAACCTCAGGTGTAAAGGGTGGAGCCAGTTCTGCGTACGCTGCGCCTCACCTAAACAATCCACCGCGCAGCCCCGAAGGGTGCACGCATCGCTTGCAGTGAGCGTGGGAAAAGCCCTTCCCAGATCTTCATTTGCGAAGCCAAGCCATGATGATGACCTAGTTACATTTTACCCTCCCTCGCCGTAGCTGGATCCTACACCTCTGTGTGCCCCAAAGCGTGTACCAGCAGGACGTGGTCGGACACAGGGCTTTGGCTTAGCCTGAGGTGGAGGAGGCAAGTGACTGACTCTCCCGCGGTGTTTGGCAGTGTGTGATTCAGTCCCTTCACCCAACATACGGATGCTGCTTGGGCCCAGCCCTCACATCTGAGCATCACGTTCCCCAGTTCCACAGGTCCCCCAAGGGCAGAGGTTGCAGGATATTAGGCCAGAGTAGAGGTGACACAGCCACCGTACAGACATGTGCAAGGAACTGTCGCTGGAGAATTTAGTGACTTGTTGGAGAAGGGCACTGGTTTTGGTGCAAGAGGCTGTTGGACGATCACTTCCCGCCATGCATCAGCATTCAGAGAACACGTAGATGGCAGACGGGGTGTCCGTGCTGGAGGCAGGAGTGCCCTCAGCCGAACCCTGTGGTGTGGGATGCTCCTCAGCCTGTCTCGGCCAGGGCAGCTGTGCAGGGTCAGGAGGCTCATAGCTGAGCAGCAACACTTTGTCCCAGCCCAAAAAATTCACATGGGAAGAAATAAAGAGGGACTTGTGGGGCTGAGATCTGGGAAACAGAGCGTGTCCCAAAGCAGGGGACTGCTGCTTTGGTTACTCTTCTCCCTAACACAAGAACGAAGGATCACGAAAGTGATCAAGGTGAGATCCTTTTTCCACAAGCAAAATTCACCTGTGGAACTCACTGCCGTGCGATATCAGAAGCACAAAGCAAACGAAGTTTCAAAAGAGAAAAAAAAGCTGAAGGGGGTGTGGATAAGGAAAATGTCTCTGCCTACTAGAGGGGAAAGCCAGTCTTTGGGTCCTCTGGAAAATGCCATGTCCAGGATACCTGCCGGCATGGGGCACCTCCAGGCGTGCCTCCATCCCAGCAGCAGGCACATAATCCCTCCTCGGGCTTGCGAGGTTCTCCGTTCCCTCCGCTCGCTGCTCAGAGCAGTGTGAAAGTCCTGCTGTCCATCACCTCAGGCAGCCTGGCAGGTGACCTGCAAAGTCAGGCAGAAGCCATCTGACTCCTCCAGTTCCAGCGTGCAAGAAGATGCACAACTTCAGCAAAGCAACAGCCAGTTGGGGCTAAACACTACTGGAGTCAGGACAATAGTCATCCTGGGTCGGGGAGACCACCACCCAAAAGCCACCCAAAAAACATCTGAGAGCAGCGAGTGGCTTCTCCACTGGATGCTCACCCCTGGGGTGGGCCAGGGACGAGCAGGACCAATGCCATGCTCTGCACATGAGCCAGGCC
>NW_010395696.1:22617-23038 GCF_000710305.1 Buceros rhinoceros silvestris | reverse complement strand
GCGGCGAGTGGCTTCTCCACTGGATGCGCACCCCTGGGGTGGGCCAGGGACGAGCAGGACCAATGCCATGCTCTGCACATGAGCCAGGCCTGCAGCCCCCAGAGGAGGAACCTCCTGCCAAAGAACTAAGACACAGTGAGCAGTGTTTTCTTAACCTAGTAGATGTAGCAAAACCCCTTCCTGAGAGAGCTGTTTGCCAAGGAAAAAACAATTGGCACACTAATTAAAAGTGACTGATTAAAGGATTGGAAGTTAATTACTGATCTTGTTAAAGGCAGGCACCTGCAGAGCTTTCTTGCTCTCAGAGCGCCAGCATCCTCCACACCACAGAGAGGACACTTCTGCTCAGCGTGGTGGGCGTGAGGCAGCCCCGATCAGCAGAGCACATCCTCTCATCCAGTGCAGACCCACAGCCGCCAGC
>NW_010395696.1:13265-22433 GCF_000710305.1 Buceros rhinoceros silvestris | reverse complement strand
CCGCCGTGGGGCGGCGGCTGCGGGCGTGAGGGCAGGCAGCGCAGCGCAGCGCCGCGCCCTGCCAACTGCAGGCACCGTGGCCAGGCTGCTCACACACAGCTCGACCCACTCGCAGCCACGCGACCCGAGCAGCACCACGTGCAGGGGGGTGCGTGCACACACACGTGCCTCCTCTCCTCTGGGTTCCCTCCTAGCACCAGCACGGTCTGAGGTGACTTGGGTTTGTCACAGGCGTCTTCTCCATGTGCTTCATCTTTCCCACTCCATGCAAAGATGCAGCCAGTGTCCACATCCAGGAGAGAGGCAGAGAGCAGAGAGCTGTCCCAGAAGGGTTGGAGTGTTTCTGTCTCAGCGGCACCCGTTTGCGTGATGCAGATTATCGCAGACGTCATGGCAGGAGCTTTGCCAGAGCACTCAACAGCAGAGCATGTCGCCAGAGCCAGGGAAGGGACAGGGCCAAGGGCTGCTCAGCGGGAGCCACACAAGCATGGGGCTTTCTGGCGTGAGTGGTTGTGTGGCTGACGTGGTGTAGGGATTTTTGGCTGAGATTTGAGTGCCCATTTCAGGTTGTCCAGCACCAGAGCGAGATGCTGCTCTTTAGCTCGTTAGCCCTAGCAGACAAGCAGTGTCAGGGAGGGAGAGCAAGGAACAGCGACAAGGAAGATCGTTCAGGTCTTCTCTGCCCCAGAAGAGAAGATCTTCCTCCTGTGGGACTCAGTAAGCACGGTCAGGATTAGGACATGGGCACTTTGCAGGAGGAAACCCCCTCAGACCCCAACCAGGAACAGCTCCTCGGTTCCTGGGTGAGGAGAGCAGTGAGAACAGGCGCGGCAGAGCTGTGGGCTGGGAACAGGCTGCGCTCCAAGCCAGCTCCTCTGGCCTCTTCTTCACTCAGGAGCCACATTTCAGCTCTGGCTGGCTATCCCACCTGTGCAAGCAAACCCTGCGTCCTCTGGCTTTGCATGATCAGCTGAAGGTTAAAATAAAAGCCAAGAGACAGTGAGCATGTGCCAATCCATGGCTGAAAGTATGTGCAGCTGTAGGGACGGGGAAATCTGCTCTTCTGTGGCTTTGGGTCAATGTGCCTCCATCCTTTTCCACGGTCACACGTAACCTTCTTGGAAAACCTCTTCCAGGTGCTGAGCCCCCACTGCAGCCCCTGCCCGGCCTAGGCTTGTGCTGTAGCCCACAAGTGAGCGGTGCCCTAAGCCTGCCCTGCATCCCCAGGGGGGTTTTACCTCATCGTCCCCTCGCTCAAGCCTGCTCCTGCTGCACTGGTGAGCAGCTAGTGCAGATCCCTGGCCCATCAGCCAGCTGCTGGAGGAAGCTCTTTGGTTTGCTTATGTGCCTGGTGTTACTTCTGGCAGTGTTCCCACCTTCCTCCCAGGTCAGTCAGGTGATAGCTTGGAAGGAAGGTGGAGTTCCTTGGAAGAGGTGAGGTCCAGATGCCAAAGCGTCACCAGTAATGGTCTCCTTAAGGCCAGACACTCTCTAGACTCAGCTTTAAGGAAGGAGAAAAACTGCAGGAGGGGTGGAAACTCCCATGGGAAAGCATTCAGCACATGAGAAAGGCTGAGAGCCTCCCACTGGCATCGAGGTGCTGTCTGTAGGATGGACAGGTCAGCAGGGGTCACCTGGGGCAGTGGCCTGTCTGTGGCCACACCATGTTCCAAGGAGAGAGCCAACAGGCTGGGCAAGTGCAGCTCTGTGAGCCGAGCCGTACCTGCATCCGAGCACATCCCAGCCCTTCACAGACTTTCTCCCATGCTGCTGGAAGCACCTCAAAGCAGGGAGGCCCCTCTAGGACCAATGAGCAGGGGGATCCCAGACCTCTCTGCAGCACCTGGCTTGAGCAGGGGAGTTCCCCCACGCCTTATCTGGCCCAACAGAGGGTCTGGCATCTGCCCCCTCCTGTCCGCAGGGCTGAGGAGTACCGGGATGACTTGTCCATCTGATGCTGTCCTGTGTCTGTGGTACCTCCTGTGCTACTGGAAGATGTAAGCGTGAAATCAGGGCCCTGAACGTGTGCAAGGGTTCTGTTTATCACAGTGCCCCCAACCACAAGGACAGTCACTTTTGGAAAGGTAATAGCAACCGAGGAAGAAATCCCTGAGTTTGTTTATCCTTCAGGTCTCAGAACGGCATTTGAACTAAACATCTTGGGGAAAAAAACCCCAAGGTGGCTTGAACTTTGATGGAGAGCGCACTGCTACGCCCAGCAGAGCACAGTCCTTTTGAATGGCCGATTGCTCTTGACTGTTAAAAACAAAACCTTTCTTTGCTTGTGGTCCAGCCTGAGCCATCCTCAGCTGCCTTCCCCTGGATACACACGGGGTCCTGGCCCAGCACGGAAGAGCCCTCTGCCGTCAGCCTCTGCAGGACTGGTGGTCTGCAGTTTACTTGCTTGTGTTCCTGGTGTGAGCCACGTCTGCAGTCCTTGTGGCTCTTCTCTAAACCATCTCCAGATTATCAACGTCCTCCCAGATTTGAGCTGCCACAAAAGGACCCTCGTTTCTAGTAAGATACTGCCTGTGCCACACACAGGTCCTGCTTCTGCTGCAGTGTCCTCCACTGAGTGAGGCAGACTCGCGTTGCAACCCTCGTTCTGTTCAGATGCCTTATGCCCAGCTGGTGAGCCACCGTGTCCCTCCCACCTGGGGGTCTTACTAGGACACAGTTCTCGGCTCAAGTCTCTCCGGTTAAGTTCCTCATAACAAAGCAACCTCTTTTCCATGCGTATCACAGATGCTTTCAGAGCACCGCTGGGATGAGCTGGTGGCTTGTGGAAGGCCCTGTACATTCTCTATCTTCTGCTTCCTCTGCTAGGACACAGATGTAGCTTTACACATAGGTATGACTCAAAAATCTGGCCTTGCCTGCTGGGACATTCAGTGTCCCTCTTCGTGCCCTCATTCCTCCCTAAAGGTGTTGATTTCAACATCTGCTGATTTTAACACTCTAATTATGTGACATTCCTTGCCACAGTTTGGGAGCACAACTAGGTCGAATACGTGTCCGTACGTGAGCAGAGTGTATTGTCCAGGCTCCCTGGCATCGCTGCGAAGGCAATTAAAGAGTTTCTTCTCTTCAAGTCCCTTGCTGTCTGGACCAATTTTTTCTCAACATTATGATGTCAAGCTTATGAAGACTCCTCAGTACCTCCTACTTGCCCTTCTCCTTCATTGTTTCAAATCTTACTGGGTCTGTCCCACACTCTCCTTGCTCCCCGTGCCCTCAGAGGAAGATCTTCCATCATGAACAGCATCTCATGAACCGCTGCACCACACTGGACCCTGCCAGCTCACGCCCTCACACTGCCAGCTGGGCACTGCTACAGAGGCCTCCTTCTTGCAGGGTCCTGCAGCTGCCTTAGCAGACCCTCCGGCATGCCCTGCCCCACCGCTGCCCTCGGCATGCCCAGGAGCTCTGGCCTGTGAGGTGTATCGTTAGTGCAGATTAGTGAGTCCCTCCTCAGCAATTAAAGGCTACCCAGCCTCGTGGACACCCAGGGTGTATGGGCCCTGGGGAGGGAACGCGCCACCCCGCCAGTCAGTGGGACCCATCAGTAAGAGCATCCACCTACCCTGCTGGGTGTCACTGTGGGCATGGTTATCTCACTGCGTGGAGCGGAGAGGCTCGGTTCTGCTCCACCCAGTTCCATCTCCCATCCCTCCACTGGGAACCTCAGAGCTGTTCTCTGCTGTTCCCATGCTAAGAACTGGTAACCACCCACATGGATTTATGTCCCCTGCTCTTCCCTCTGCTGCTGCTGGCCTGCCCAAGCCTCAGTCACTAGGCAGGCAGAACAGGCCCTAGCCTGTTTATTTAGAAAATGTGTTTATTTAGAAAATGAAAATGAAATTTAATATATTACTGGAAGGGAGGTGTTAAGGGTCGAGGGACCGAGGTAACAACTATTTGTCCATTACCCAAAACAAGGAAGTTTTAGCTCAAACCAGGACAGGAGGGCATTATTTCTTTCAAATTAAACAGATTTCACACATTCATTGTCTCCAAAGTCTTTCTCCTTCATGTACTCGCAGCTCTAGGGCTTATGTCCAGGATGGCTTGCCAGGTTCACCGTGAACAGAGAGGGGGAGCACTGCTGCCCAGTCCCCACTGTGTCTCTGAGGTTCCTCTTGACTGACAGTGATGTGGGGTTTGGATCCGTCCTTTACACCCTCCAGGGGTCAACAGTCACGATGATGGGTGGATCTTTTGCTTCAGCCTCCTGCTTACTTCAACTTCCGTAAATCCTAGGCAAGATTAGTGTGCACTGTCTTCTGCTCCGGGTACCCTCCTGTTGGGAGGGCAGGAGGAGGAACAGCGCATGCAGGGTGCTGTAACCTTGTTTCCCTCCTCCCACGGCCTGAACAGAACTTACCTGCTGACAAGTCCTCTGTGTGGAGACCTTTGCAGAGCGCCAGCCTTCGGGGCTCGGAAAGAGGAACACGTTTCTCACGGTCCAGCAGGACTTTGCCACTCTTCCCACCTCTGCTCAATTGTTTCCTCTGGTGCTGTCACACACGTTTTTCCATTCAAACCTCCTTCGGAAGAATCTTAATACTGGCTACAAATCTCCGCTTATGAACAGCCGTATCTCATCAGTGCTCTCCACAGCATCCTTTTTTTCCTTTCTTGAATGTGAGGCCCCAAGCATCCTTCATACAAAATTTAATTCTTTCTGGAAGACCCAAAAAAGCCAAATGTATTTGTTTTATCCAGAGAAATTGCTATGAGGTTAGAGGAACAAAAACAAAAGTGTATTTATTTTAATTCTTCCTGTTGCTGGATTTGCACAACATGATGCTGCGGCCATTTCATAAGGGAGAGCAGCCCAGAGGTTTGCGATGACGATACCTGGACTTACCATCTGTAAATCTAAGCATTAGAAGGAACTCAAGCTCGGGGCGATAGCGGGAGGAGGGCAACACTGCATCCACTAGCACTTGCCATCGCGGGGAGCCTGCACGCCTGGCTGTGCTGGATTCCTGTCTGCCCCTGTGCTGGCCCGGCTCATCGCCCCATCCCTGCTGCACTCACAGCTCTTCGCTTGGGCTCAGCCTTCCTCCGGTGCCAGAGCTCTGCATCTGACTAGGGGCTGGCTGCAGAACAGAGAAGCCCAGGCAGGTCGCTTTGCTGGTGCCCTGACACAAGGACATAACTTCTTCTCAGGTTTAACCACAAGCAGACATGAGGCTCTTTCAAGTTTAGAAGAGAAGCAGAAAGTCCCTGCAGCGGAACTGCCACGTGCATGACAGACTGTGGTTTCTACTGCTCAGTCTTGACCGAAATCCTCGTCAGCCTCATCTGGAGACACCAGCAGGCGATAGGATCCCTTACTCAGAGTTGCCTCTTTCTGTCACTTCGCTGCAGTCAGCCCTGAGGTGGCAATACCAGGGATCGCGGCACCAGATCAGTCTTTTCAAGGTCTTCTCCAGCCACACTTCAAGTCCAACAGAACCACATGGGCAGGTTGCAGCCCTGCTCTCCTAGACCGAGGCTTGGAGGGGCAGTAATCACGAGCTGATTCTCCAGTGAGGTTTGGCTGCAGAGCATCTGAGGCCCTAGTTCACCAAAAGTGTCATGCAGGGAAGGGACATCGATTTGTCAACAGGACAGCCCTGAGCAGAGAACAGCGTGGGGGAGCACGCAGACCACCCTGGAATGACTCGTGGCTGCTTTCTCCAGCGTCCTGTGCCTTCCTTACCTGGAAGCTCAGGGACCCTAGCTTGCCCCTCGCTCCCCACCATTCCCCTTGGTCTGCAATCCACTTGCCTGAGGTTACATCACGTCTCGTAGCGGTTTGTGTCCTTCCACATGCCGTCTTCAATCCCACCCCCTCCACGCAGCAGCCGTGATGTGAGCAAGTTGCTCCTGAGAACTGGGGAAAGGGGGATGATGGAGGTGGACCGCTGGTAGTTAACGCAATGTAATTGTGCTTGTGGCACAATTGTTCATTTGCATTTCCTTGGGGTGTTGATGCTGATATTAATTAAAGGTAATTATAGCGCTGCTTTCTCAGTGCAACAGTAGCATGCAAAGACAGAAGCAGCATTACGGACAAAAATGTTCCTTCCTTCAGATCTTCAACAGCATCTTTTGTTTTGAGAAGTCTGCTTGGTCTGCTTCTAGTGCTGGAAGCCGCTAGGAGTGGACACTTAGGCACCCAGGAGGGGTGCTGAGACCGTTACTAGCAGATGCTGATGACTTTCAGGGTGGACACAAGTGGCTCTAGTGATGCTACCCTGCATAACAGTACTGGTGGCATTAGGCAGGAGAGCACTAGCTCTGCTGCTGGCAGAGGGATGCTGATGCTGTGGGTGGCTGTAGGTAGCACTAGCCCTGGATCTTGGCTGTGCTAGTGACTATTGCAGGCTTTACATGTCTGGGTACCCGCCTTGGGCCAACTCAACTCACTAACAGCTGGAATTCACTTTTCATGTGGGGAGAGCTGGGAAAGGTTTGGGGGGTGTCGATGCAATTGCTGCTGCATGGCCATCTGCAGCAGCCAGACTAGTCACCTACCCTGACCACATTCAGGCAGTGCTGGGAGTCGTGGCCTATTGGCGGCAACCAGCAGCCTCATTGACATCACCGAGCTTGGGAATGTCTGAGTTTGGGGTGTGGAATTGTCCCTTGTCTTCAAGAGCTGATGCCTCCAAAGCAGAGGCCTCCCTGGTTAGATGGAAGCATGTTTGCTGCACCTCCTGGACAGAGCATCCGTCTGGTTCTCAGGCTGAGCACGCACCCACGGCAAGAAGGACAAGTGTTCTGGAGTAGAAGACAGGAGAGCTCTGGGGACAGCTGTGACTGCCCTGTCTAAACAACCGCTGGCTCCTCTTGGCTTTCTCAGGGCATGTGCCTTTCCTTTAATCATCTCCTCTGCATTGTTGGGGTTCAGCTGGTACAGCGCGAGGGGGAAGGTGGAGAGGGCTTGTGCTGCATTTAGGGGAACAGTCTTCTGATCTTTCCAGGCTGTGCATTCTTCTGTCTGTCGGGGTGTCCACCATGAGAGTCTCTGAATGCCTCTTGAACACCAAATCCTTTTATTTGTTACCTCCACTGGACCTGTCCATCTGCCTAGTCTTTGCTCCCTTGGGACAGACTGTGCGGAGAGCTGGTGAGCACGTCTGGAAGGGAACGTGCTGGCTCTGTCATAAACTGGGCAAACATTGCACCTGGGTGTCTGTAAAGACACTGCATCAGGCATGAGTGAACCTGGGGGAAAACCCCTCTTGCTGGGTGGTGGCAGAACCTCAGGGGCACTGCAGGGCCCATCTCTCCTGTCTGGGGACGAAGAGCTGCTGTCTTATCACTGGCACTAGGGCACCGGTTTGGTCGTCATCTGCTTCACCAGCGGGGGGTCAAACCCACCGCTCAGATCCAGCTTTTCTAGAAAAATCGCTGAGGTTTGTACCCTTGCCCCAGCCATCCATGTGTCTTCCCAGTAAAGAAACTGGGGTTTGCCTATTTTAAAGCCCCCTTGAGCTCTAGGCAGACCTTCGGCTGTTCGATTAGGAATGGAAAAGGGCACCGTCGAAGGAAGGCTGCCTCCCCGCCTTGCCTTCCCATGCCGTTGCCATCCCTTGCTTCTCAGCAGCGAAAGGCTGAGTCCGCTGGACTGTCCCAGTGCCTGCGTCCTCTCAGCGCAGGACAGAAATCCTGGGTACACACCGACTGCCCTGGAAACCGATTGCTGTGAACCCCAAATGCTATTTAACCTCACAGAGAAAACAACTGCAGCTGTGTTCTCTGGTGTGATGCATGGGCTTTTGAGGTCGTTCAGGAGCCTTGGGGGGGGTCCCCCATATTTATTTCCTTTCCTTTTCAGACAGGGAGCCTTTTTTTCGGTTGTTTGCAGTGTAGCTGATGGCGAATGACAATGGAGGAGGACGTACCACGCTTTAGCTGCAGCACAGTAGCACCTAGTGACCAGATGGAAGAGATTTGCAGCGTGAGCTGCTCAAGCCCCGGTTTGACGAGCAGCGTTGCTAGGTGGGAGCAAGGCGCAGGTCTGGGCAGCTGTGTAGCTAGGACGCACCAAAGGTAACTGGCTGCCATCTGCCACCCCTCCCAGGGGGCTTAGCCCCCAGGGTGTCTTTCCTGCCTTGGTAGACCATTCTCTCATGGCTCAGAGCAAAGTGAACAGCCCAGAAGGGGAGGCGCAGAGGGCTGCAAAATCACCCCTGCTCAGGTCAGTGAGCCCTCAGCGTGGCCAAGAAATGAAGATACAGCCACGGGCAGCACGGGTGTTCCTTGAGGGGTTATTTCATGACAAAGAAACAAGGGAAGGAAGGTCAAAGAGCACTTTCCCACAGAGGGGCTCTCTCCAGCCCTGTGCCCCCAAGCGAGGTGCTTGGGAATTTTGCACGTTCTCCTCCCCACGTAGCTGACTTCCGCTCCGTCCTTTCAGTCCACGTGCAACACGGAGGGACACGGGACCTCCCCCCTTCCCTGGGGTATCTCCTCTGCCTCTTTACATAGGATGCTTTCGCATATTTGCCTCATGCCTTTGCTAGGACTTAATGAAGACGACCTGGGTGTCAGTCAGAGTTGTGTCTTTACAGCGCCAGGGTTGTGGCATGGGACAGTTGGCAGGAGTGACATGAGGACATTTTCCCTTCTCTCTCTACCTGACAGGTCTTCATGAGGGACAGCTCTGGAGCCCAGAGGGACACAAGGTGCACAGGATGCTGAATCTGGCCTAGTCCCCAAGCCCAGCAAGCTGTGAGAGGTACAGTGTGGCCCAGGGATGGCTTTGGGACAATGCAGAACCGGCAGGGGTGGGGATGGGATGGGCAGACACGGCTGTGTGCTTGTGCTACGGCGGGGAGCAGACCGGGAGGGAGAAGGAGGCTGGGGAAGGGGAGCCAGAGAGGGTGTTTCAATGACAACCCTCCTCCATCTAGTAGTGAATCCTGCAACACGCCCATCACGAAAATAAAGTTATGAAATCGAATACCGATTGCTATAGTAACGTCACGCCTCCGTGCTGACCTAGTTAGAGACAAAGGAAGTGCTCCTGCCGCTCTGAGCACACAGGAGGCTGCAGACAAGTCTCAGTCTGTTCTCTAGCAAGAATGGCAGAGGGAGCTGCTGGTTTTTCCCCACCTGCTTCCCCTTGCCCCAGGACCCTTGGGCGACCTCAGCTGCTTTGTCTTGGGC
>NW_010395696.1:12821-13136 GCF_000710305.1 Buceros rhinoceros silvestris | reverse complement strand
ACATGAGCTGCTTTGTCTTGGGCACTGAGCAAATCCAGTGCTGGAGAGCAGGAGAGCATCTCCGTCCTGCATCCCAGACGAAGGCAGGGCCCTGCCCACCTTCATCTGGACCTGCCTCGCTTCGTCAGGACTTTCAGGCAACTGGGAACATCTGCCCTGGAGCAAAGCACCGTCCGTGCAAAGCTGGAGAGAGCTGGTGGCAGAGCAGCAACAGCCGTTGCCCGGCAGAGCACCCTGTTCCTGCTGTGCCGAGAGCAGCGAGGGCGCAGAGCCTGCCCTGCCCGCCCAGCTGCTGCTTAGTCCTCAGGACCCGGG
>NW_010395696.1:10183-12593 GCF_000710305.1 Buceros rhinoceros silvestris | reverse complement strand
ACGAGAGCGCGGGCAGCCCGCCTCCCGCCACTCCTCGGCTTGCTGCGTGGAAGCCTTTGCCAGCACACACTCACACTCACTCTCACACTCACTCTCACACACACTCACTCTCACACTCACACACACTTACACACACTCACACTCCCTCTCACACACACTCACACTCACTCTCACACACACACACACTCTCACACACACTCACACTCACTCATACACACACTCACACACACACACTCACACACACTCACACTCACTGTCACACACACTCACACACACTCACTCTCACACACACACACACTCTCACACACACTCACACTCACTCATACACACACTCACACACACACACTCACACACACTCACACTCACTGTCACACACACTCACACACACTCACTCTCACACACACACACACTCTCACACACACTCACACTCACTCTCACACACACACACACTCACACCCACCCCCCCTCGCTCCCAGCCTCTCACCCCGCGCTGCCCAGCACAGGTCCGGCTGCTCCCAGGCTGCTCCCGGGCTGCTCCCAGGCTGGCCCCAGGCTGGGTCCCGGGGGGCTCGTTAGCGGCTCTGCCAGACGAGCTGGGCCGTACCCCGCGTTGTCACCAGCCTGTGCCCCGAGTGCCCTGTCAGAGAGCAGAGCCTGCAGGCAGGTTTCAGGAGACAGTGACCCTTGATCACTGCCCTGGTCCTTCCTCTCCATCTCACCATCTCTCCTACCTTCCTCCTGAACACTCGCCCTTTCTTACCTCCCTTCATTTGACCTACCTAATGCTCTGCATTTCCCTCTTCAGAGCAGACCCATCTTCTGGAGAACTCTGAGAACTTCTGAGAACTCTGTCGCTATTTAGGGACAGACAAATAGGTTGTAAAGTTTCTGGGGTTGTGTTCCCCTGAGAGTTCATTATATCACTGTGACATTTGCATGAAAATAAGTTCTCTCTCTCTCAGAGTTCATCTGCTCCTCTAGCTTAGTCAGCACCTGAAGTCAAAAATATTTGTCATATTGCAGCCATCAGTTTTCAGCACATTTGGTTGCGCTGCTGGAAAAAAAAAAAAGGTAGCATCTAGACCATATAAGGAAGCAAAATTATTCTTTAACTGGTTTGGGATGGCTGTGGTCAGACCCCGTCCCTCCCTGTCACCCCAGTGGGCATCACCTGGCAGTCCCAGCAGAGATATCCCCTTGCCTGAAGAATGAGCAGGAGACCACGGGCGTGCACAAGGGCTGGGGGGGCTGCAGGGTCCTGTGCTGCTACCGAGAGCCCTTGGGAGCTGAACGCAGCTTCCACATTCAAAAGACACAAACCACTTATTCACATGTGGTGAGGTGTGAGGAGATCCTTCCACTGGTGACATGGGACTCACTGCGTGGGGCAATCGGTGCTGCTCACTTCCGTGAGCTCCGTAACGCTTCATCCAGTGCCCGCTGCCTGCAGGCAGGGTCTGCAGATGGGCTGGGCGAGCCGCTGGGACACCGTCAGGCCGCGGGCAGACTGGTCCCCAAAAGCGATTCGCCCAGCTCCGGAGGTGGGGTCTCAGGTGGACAAGACACGTGCCTCGCTGGAAGTCACTGTCTCCCCACCACCGCTGTACAGAGAGCGGGGGGCAAAGGGCGGGTGGGCCTCAGTCCTTCTGGGGATCTGCTACACAGCGCAGTGGGCAAGTCCGGGTGACATTAACCCCACGGGTGCTCCTCAGGAGTCCTGGCTTAGGCACTTCTCAGCAGCCCGGGGCAGGCAGCCCGGGCCTGCCACTCGGACCTCGGTAGCCTCCGAGGGTGCGCCTGGAACAGAGCTTCCCGGCAGCAGTGGGAAACTTCCCGGGGAGAAGCGAGTGGCAGAAGGAGGCTGGAGGAAGGTCTGTTGTATAATGAATAGAAACTGGCTATTTTTATCTACTGTGATTAGATTCTGAACCCTTTGAATCATCATTAATGCAACGCCCTGGAAGCTGGCGGCCCCCCTCGCTGAATGCCACATGAAGTGTTCCTGCTAATTCAGGGAACATTTGAACTCACGCGTGTAGGCAGACCGACGTCACCTACACCACAGTGTACAATTTTTTAAGCTTCTTGCGGCAGGGGGAGGGGAGTCATTTTTCTTCTGCAGGTTGCGAATCATTTATTCCGTATCTAGCTAGTTATTAGCGTGCTGCTGGGTTTCTATATATAAAAGCCACCCATGTGTTTGCAGCCAGCTTGGATGGCGGGGCTGAGGTTTACGTGGGAGATTATGGTATGTGGAGGCCTAGAAAAGCTGATCACCAGAGGGCGGGATTAGCTGACTCCAAAGGCTGTCTGCAGCCCCACCAGGACAGGGGTTTCTTCTGGAGGACCCGTGCCCTGAGCACAGGTTACAGGCTGTTTCCTCTCCTTTTGCCTCTTCCTTGCCCTGCTG
>NW_010395696.1:5465-10066 GCF_000710305.1 Buceros rhinoceros silvestris | reverse complement strand
GGTTTCCGGTTTTTTGCCTCTCCTGATCTTTCTCCCTGCCTCTCCTGAGCAGCACCTGCAGGGCCTCCTGGCCCTGCCTCAGTAGTACATCTCCCTCCCCAACCCTGCTTTGCAGGCTGTGATCCCAAGACATGCCTTCCAACCTAAACAAGTCTTGGATTGTCATATAAATGCCAGCCAAGAAGGCTGGTGAGAGGGTCTCTGGCTTCTTGCTGGCACCACCTGGACCAAGGTCTGGCTGTGAGTCTGGTGCCTGGCGTCGTGCGCAGGTTGCAGTGATGTTGTGGTGCATTATGTTCTTTAGATGGGACATGACAGGCGTTAGGATGAGCGAGCTGAGCTCTCCTGGGAGGTGATAGGTTCCTCCCTCAAAGAGGGAGGCCCTGGGCTGGCAAGGGTCTCTGGCTTCTTGCTGGCACCACCTGGACCAAGGTCTGGCTGTGAGTCTGGTGCCTGGCGTCGTGCGCAGGTTGCAGTGATGTTGTGGTGCATTATGTTCTTTAGATGGGACATGACAGGCGTTAGGATGAGCGAGCTGAGCTCTCCTGGGAGGTGATAGGTTCCTCCCTCAAAGAGGGAGGCCCTGGGCTGGCACGCAGTGTGGGAGCAGCAGCTTTCGTGCTTCCACAGGGAACAAACTGGGAAGGTGTTGGAAAGCTCTGCTGGTGGGAATAGCAGGAAATCTACAGCGAAGCTGTGAGGGGAGGCAGTAAGGAGGAGGAAGCAAGGGAAGGGGGGAAGGGTGCTTTCATCAGTGATTTGGGGGATAAAGAAGAGCCCTTCAAGTGCCCATTTTTGGACCAAGGCTCCACTCGGTCAGGGCAGCTGTGGCTGTGTTTGCAGAGGAGACTGGCCAGGGAGAGCACATGGACTTCTTGCATGGAAGGCGTGTGCCAAGGGCGTGGTAAAAGGGAAGGGGACAGCACAGAGCCTGTGCCCACAGCTGGCCGTGGGAGGGGAGATGCTGCCGGGCCAGCACCTGCTGCAACCCCGCTGCTACAGGAGCAGCAGCACCCACATGCAGACTGCAGTCCCTCACGCCATGAAAGCTGCAGAGGGAGGCCTGAGCTCCCTCTTGGCCACCTCCAGTGCCTGGCAGGGCAAGCCTGATCCCCGCATCCTGGTCTCCAGCATGCACACCCCGGCAGCAGCCCACGAACGCACACGCACCATCCTCAGCCACACAGACGCATTTGCCCTCACACTGCAGTCCTGACACGCACGCACAAGAAGCAGAAATCCGGGTGACATCAGGGTGCTCTCGCAGCTTGTGGTGCCCTCCCAGGGTTGGGGAGAAGGAGCAAGCCCTGCCCGGTGACACCCTGCACCGGCTGCCTCTGCAGCGTGTCAGACTCGTAAACAGCAGTGAATCACGCAGTGAAATCCTGGAAATGGGCTGAAGCAGAGAGGAGCAAGGTGAGATGAGACAGGAAGGGTAAGGTACTCCATTTCCTCCGCTTGTCCCCTCCTCGACGAGAGAGGGGAGAGGTCTCTCCTGTCTTGTCCATGCCCTCAGTATAAGCAGTTTTAAGGTGGGTTTGCAGAATTTAATTTGGGAATTTGGCCTATGGGAAGCCAGAGACAATAGAAAAAGGGTAGTTTCTCCTGCAAACCCACCTCCACCTGAGAAGTTATACTGGAGGCATGGTGAGCAGTGGCAGTTGGTTTGCCCAAGTCCCTCATGGTGCAGAGCCCCAGCACAGAGGCTGATAAAGCCAGTGGTCCCTCACACGGTTGGCTTGCAGGAGATGCTCTGCCCTCCCACAAGCACAGGGGCTTCCCAGACTTCATCGCTTTGTGTCTTGGGTCTAGAGCCTGCCCAGAACAGCAAGGATCAGCCCCTGTGGAGCAGAGGTCCTCTGGGTGCTGCCCTCAGCATGTCACAGCAATGTGGGAGGAATTACTCGGGGGAGATGGAGCTGGACCTGTGGCCAGCGTCTCCTGGGCAGCCATCCTCTCAAGGACACGGTGGCTGGTAGAGCAGCTCCAAGAGGATATGGAGCTAGTCTCCAAGCGCAGAAAGGAGGAAGAAGATCTGACCTCTGTGTGCGAGGTCGACAGGACAGAACATCACAGGCTGGAGCTGCCACCAGAGAGATCCCGTATGGACAGAGAAACTTCAGACCAGAATTTCAAGGACTCGCGAGACACCACCTGGCTGAGCGACTGGCTGAGTGGATAACCATGAGCTAGGCAGGCACATGAGCGCAAGGACAGGATGGAGAGCGAGGCAATCAGTGCTGTGCTGGTGTCCATGCTGCATTGCAGCTGCCTCCTCTCCTCCATCCAGCTCCTTCCATTACCTCCCCTCTGCCCACGGTTCGGGCCAGCCTAATCTCTTTGTTGTTAGACAGAAAAGCAAATATTTGCAGTCACTGAAGTATCTTTTATAACAAAGGAGGCATTTCAGCTCACAACGAAGATGTGATTCAGTCTTCCTGAAGTGGAGTGAACCACCTCCCACCAGCTTTGGCAGCCCCCGGACCGGCCTCATACAAGTGCAGCAGCTGTGGGTCCCTCAGGAGGGAAACATTGGCAGCGCTCAGCCAGGGGAGGAGAGGAGTCCCTGCTGAGCAGGAAGCTCCCCCTGGCAAGGCTATCATCTCCTGCGTGATTTGGGATTCCGTGCACCGCTCCGTGTCTGTTGCTGCGGATGCATTTTGCAGGAGGTTCTGCTGTAGGTGAATTCAGCGCAGCCGGTCTGAGCCTGAGGCAGCTCCAGCGCTGCCATTGTAAACCGTGCCTGAGAGGAAGCTGACACCAGCTGTGGGTCAGGGTGGTTTGGGACACACAAAACTGCCATAAATGAGGTCAGGTCATCTGCTGCACCTCAGAGACCTCTGAGCATTGGCCAAGCCGCTGGGAAAAGGAAGAGCAACTCCAAACACAAGCTGGGGGGAAGGAAAGTAATGGCACCACACAGCAAAACCAGCCCCTTCCCCTGGGCTCGGGGGTCCACACCCTGGCAGCCCCTGCTATGACCCTCTACTAACCACGGTCTTCTGCTGACCACTCTGGATGCCCTCCCTGGGGCTGGGGACCATCCACCTCCCTCAGGGTAGGAGGACGCAGCGAGGGCACCGGGCAGTTCTCCTGGAACACTGCCCTTGCCCACTTTGAGAGCTATGGGGTCATGGACTTGAGAGATTTAATTTCAAGCTTTTTCATCCTTCTAAATTAAAAAGATGGCAGGGCAAAGGCTTGCCTGGTTTTTCCCTTCCTTGACCCCACACCTCAAGGAAGTGCCAAGGATTGCAGAGATTAATTGAAATGTGATGAAAACAGTTTAATCCGTCTTAAAGGGAACCCAGCTCACAGAGGGCGCAGCACACAGCGTGTGGTGGGCTCCGGGGGCTGGGGGAGTCCTGACTGCCCCCCAGCCCGACCCAACACATGCCCAGCAGCAAGGCTGCCACCCCACACTGTGACTGGCCATCAGGGGGAGGGATGCCCACGGCAAGAGGATGGGCAGGACCTGTTGGCAGCTCTGCAGGAGCCCACAGGAGGAAAAGGGAGCAATAAACTCTCTGCCATCAGAAGCAAGTGTCCACCCTTGCAGGAGCACGTCAGCCTGGGAGAGAGGGAGCTCCCTGCCCTCCCCTACTCCTGCCTTCCCATCCCCTCTGCTTTCACCCCTCCAGCCCCACCACAAACTTCACTTTTCCTCCCTTCCTGCTTGTCCCCGCAGCCTTAGTCACTCCTCCCTGCCCCTCTGCTTCTTGAGCTGTCCTGAGCCAGCCCAGCCCCTGGCCCCACTCTTCCCATGCAAGCCAGACTTCCATGGCATTTCATTTCTTCCCAGTTCATTTCTTCCCATTTCATTTCTTTCATTTCATTTCATTTCCCTGCTTGAGTCCTAAGGCAGTTTCACTCTACTCTGGAGCCCAGTGGACACAAAAGCAGTGATGTTGAGGTGCTTCATGCGGAAGCAGTCACAGGGCTGAAGTCTCTCAGGAGTGCCTGGGAGATTTCTGCTTCAATCATTGATTGCCCTTTGTGGGGCAATATTGATATTTACTATCAATATCCAGAGACATCCCATTATAATCAAATCAGCTGCGTTGTCTCCTGAGGGACTCTGACTCCTGCAGCTTACTGTGACCGGAGAAGCACAGGGTCGCTGGGAGCTGGGATGGCCTCAAGCAGTCAAGTCTTAGCAAAGGGCAGTGCTGGAAGTCTGGAGCTGGGGCATGGAAGGAAGGGAGAAAGAGGGCACAGCGGGCAGAGCTGGGCACATCAGGGTGGTATTTGGGGAGAATTTGGGCTCCCTGCTACCTGCAGGGCTTCATTTCCAAGTCAGGCAGCGTTGAGCTTGCCCATTCAGGGCCATCTGGAATTTAACGGACCAGACAGATGGCTCAGCCTGGAGCCTGTCCTTCTACACCCTGTCCTTCTCTTCTGTCCAGAGGGTTCCTTTGACAACATCTGCTGGGGCTGTTGGTCACTGCTCTTTAACCACTGCGCTGATGACAGCTTGCACAGAGCGGGAGCCCAGAGCGGGAGCAGCCAGCCTGGCACATCCACCAGTCTCTCTTTGTGCACCTCTCCAGCCAGCACCCCCTGCTGCCCCACCAGCTCATACGGGTGCGACCCATGGGCAA
>NW_010395696.1:5116-5365 GCF_000710305.1 Buceros rhinoceros silvestris | reverse complement strand
GGGCTCCAGAGAGGCTGACGCACCCAGGTGCCAAAGAACACAACGGGAAGAGGATGGCACCCACCGAGCTCAGCTGCACACTGGTCAAGGCTGATGTTGCATGGGGTATTTTGGCAGGAAGGGCAGGGCTGGTATCAAAGTTCCCCCGGCTCAGGCCAGGATAACAGTCACGTCCTCATCCCCAAAGTGTGTCCTCATCCCCAAAGTGCGTGGGCGATGTCGGTGTGGTGGGGGGGCCTGCCGGCCCAT
>NW_010395696.1:4757-5069 GCF_000710305.1 Buceros rhinoceros silvestris | reverse complement strand
CCAAGTGCGCTCTGCTCAGGCCAGGATAACAGTCACGTCCTCATCCCCAAAGTGTGTCCTCATCCCCAAAGTGCGTGGGCGATGTCGGTGTGGTGGGGAGGCCTGACGGCCAATTCGTCTCTCCCACACCTGCAGGGCCGAGGCCACGCAGCAGGGCAGCAGGCTGTAGGTGAAGACAGCTGGACCAGCTGCAGGGCCCAGGTCGGCAGCAGGTCCAGAGGACCCACCCCGGGGCCATACAGCTTCTCCAGGAGGGGGGAGACAGGACCAAGCAAGCCTTGTGTGGAGCCACAGGATGCCCTGGGGACAAGA
>NW_010395696.1:1599-4635 GCF_000710305.1 Buceros rhinoceros silvestris | reverse complement strand
CATGAGTGGTTTGGGCGTGGCTCGGGGGTGCACCTGCCAATGCCGAGAAGCTGCCGGGGGAGGTTCCCTGCAGGGGGCTGGCAGGACCACCCGGGAGCAGGATCCATGGGGTTGCCAGGATTCCCAGGAGTGGGATGGGGAACGGGCAGCTGTCGGAGCAGGGCGGGGAGCCCAGGCTGCGCTCGCCCGCTGTCTGCAAACCACACTTTAGGCTTGGCTTTGCCACTCGCTGGGCACAACAGCGTCGGACGGAGACTCTTTTAGACCCCATCATGCACTTTCTTTTTTGTGCTTTCAAACAATTATTTCAAGTCCCAGCTGCTTTTCGTTATTAATACGTTTTTCTCTGGCTGAGGAAGGAAAACAAGCCTGTCAATCGGTACCTCCCTGCAGTGCTCGCCGGCTCCGCTCCCCACAGCAGGTTCGGTCCCAGCTGCTTTTGCTGACCAGACTGCGTGCAGGAGGACGAGCTCCTCGGGGAGACCAGAGTGAGAGCCACCCCTGGGGCTGAGCAGGGAGAGCCCTGGAGCCCAGCTACCAGCTCTGCTGCTCACAGCCACACGCCGTTATCCTGCTTGTTCTCCAGGATAAGCAAATGAGGATTTCCTTTCTCACAAACTCTCTGGAAGCTCTGAGGGTCCCGGCAGTATTTTCTCTTCCAGGTGCATGTTAGGGAACACTGGATCATCCTGGTGTTCGAAAATGGCTCTCCTGCACAGAGCCCCGTTGTCCCAGCTGCCCGAGCAGCCCCTTCGCCTTACCAAGGAGCAGCCGTTCAGCTACGTGTATGTTTTGGGGTCTTGGATTTTGAAAAAGTAGCCTAGGATCTTGTTCTCTGGATTTTCACATCCATAGGATGCTTCAGCTTTTGCCTTTAAGCAACACTCAAACTAAACCAAAAAGGAAGTAAGAAACCAAGCAAAAAAGTAAAAGGAAATAAGAATTATTTTATACACTACATGATTGCAAATAGGCTTTAAGTACAGAAAATCAACTCATTGATTGACGGCTCAACTCATCCAAGTGTTCATTGGTTTTCTTTAAGAAGCCCCCAAAACTTTGTCGTTTTTCCCTGCATAACCCAGTGCAGATGGGGCTCCCCCCGAGCTCCCTGCCCTAAGGGGACCCTCTGTGCCCAGCGCCCCCCTGCACCGCCCAGCAGGGATGCCTGTACCCGCAGAACGGTCCGTGCAGCGCCAGCCTCAGCCCCTCGCTGTGGCAGAGGAGGGCTGTGAGCAAGGGACAGACGGACAGGCTCTGCCAGGAGCAGTGCAGCAAGGCAGGAAAGATCAGCTGAGCAGCAAACAGCTGCTCAGGTCAGGCTCTGAGTGTTCAGAACACCTCTGCTCTCATTGTAGCTGCTGAAACAATTTCCTCAGGGTAAAACATGCCATAAACTGGGGCGCTTGTTGGAGAGGAGACGTTTGACATCATATCACATTAGCGCAGCTGCAGACAACACACAGAGCAGGGCTGCCAGCCCCCTCCCGAGATGCAGTAACTACAGAAACACAAAGCAGAGCGCAGGAGATGGGATGCTCGGCCCCAGACTCCCCTTGGCTCAGACAAGGCCCGTGTGCAGTGTTTGACAGCAGATTTTTCTCCAGTCCCCTGAACAAATGGGATGGGAGCAGTGATTTGCTGGCAGTGCCCCTGCTAGCCTTTGTTTTGCTGTCTGGGGAAGGGACTCTATTAAATAAACATGTGCAGAGACCAGAAAAATAGCAGCAGCATTATTTAAGCAGCCTGTGGTTGAGCACTGAGACACATAAGCACTTAAACTGCAGCTAGAAAGAATAAATCCTTTCCCTCCTCCTCTGCTGTATCCTGTCCTCTCCAGGCCCCATCTCACGCCCTTTCTCCTCCACTCTTGCAATGTCATCTGTCTCCCATCCTGCTTCTCGCCGCCTTCCCTCACCCTTGGCTTAAAAGCATTTGCTTTTAAGCTGGGACAGCACTTGCAAGGACACCCTGGTGAGGAGTGGCCTGCAAAGGGGTTCTCGGCGAGCTCTGAGCATCTCTCCTCTTCCTCCAGGTGCAGGGAAGTCTGCGGAGGAGCAGAGTCAGCGTTCCTGCAAGGGCTCTGCCACACCGTCCCTGAGCGATGGTCTAGGAAACACTGGGACCATGAAGGGCTTAGGAGATAACAGAAGCCGCCACCTCTCCGATAACCTGGACTCCCCTCAAGACTCTCTTTATGCCCCCCAGGACCGGAACCCTTATCTCCTCAGCCCCACTGATTCCTTCACCATGGACCCCAGATTCCCAGCCCAGAACACCCTCCACGGCGACTGTCTCCTTCCACTCAACAACCAGATCTCCAACAGCAGCACTTTTCCCCGCATCCATTACAACTCCCACTTCGAGGTCCCAGATGACAATCCTTTTCCAAGCCATGCCCAAGCCACTAAGATTAATCGCCTGCCTGCAAACCTCCTTGACCAGTTTGAGAAGCAGCTGCCCATCCACAGAGACGGCTTCAGCACCCTCCAGTTTCAGAGGAGTGATGCGAAGCACCGGAGCGAGAGCCCTGGCCGCATCCGGCACCTTGTCCACTCTGTCCAGAAGCTGTTCGCCAAGTCCCAGTCTCTGGAGGGCCCCACCAAAGGCAACATGAACGGCAAGAAGGGGGCAGATGACCCCAAGCAAAACCGGAGGAGCAAGAGCAAAGACCGAGCGAAGACCTCCGAGCCCAAGCGCAGGACCAGATCCAACATATCAGGCTGGTGGAGCTCAGATGACAACTTGGACAGCGATACCTGCAGCTACCGCAACCCAATGGGCCTCATGACCCTGGGCCGGCAGCCAGACCACAGCCAGCCGAAGTACTTCATGCACGCTTACAACACCATCAGCGAGCACATGCTGAAATCCTCCAAGAGCAATAATGACCTCAAGGTCACCCCCTGCACCAATATCCCCATCAACAATGACTCCAACTACATTAAGAGGGGCTCCTGGTCCACGCTGACGCTCAGCCATGCCCGGGAAGTGTGCCAGAAGGCCTCTGCCACGATCGACAAAGCCTTGCTGAAA
>NW_010395696.1:0-1461 GCF_000710305.1 Buceros rhinoceros silvestris | reverse complement strand
CTGTCTGAAACCAACGTCCTGCCAGCAAGACGGCGCCTACCACTACCTGCAGGTGGGTGCGGTGGGGGGGTTATGGCTTGCCCCACGCAGGGAGAGAGCAGGAGAAGAGGGGGCACCCTCTCAGTCCCTGCCCGATTGCCCAGTAGTCCTTATCAAACATCTCCAGATGATTCAGCTGCCACCTCCAGTCACACTGCCAGGGGAGGACAGGGGGGGTTAAATTCAGCGAGGCCCTGGGGACAGACCGCCACACCTCCTGCAGGGACACTGGTGCTGATGGGGTTGAGGCCCCCCAGCTGCAGCACTGCCCCGGGACCTCCCAGCCCCTCTGCTGGACCATGGCAGCATGGGCAGGAGGTGATGTGCCCACACCACAGCCTGAGCACCCTCTGCTGCAATGCCCAGCATGCCCCCACTGCCCACCCAGCCCCTGCAGATGGGGGGGTGACTCCGGGGCTCTTGGGCAGCTGGGCACGTGGCTGTTTCCACTCGGTGCCCAGGCAGCTGGGCACGCCGAGGGGCTGTGGCTCATACCCTACCCACACACAGCTCCCCGGCCTCCAGCCAAGAACCACCGTCCTCCTGCGGTCTGAAGGTCACCACAATAACTAATGCTTAACCCCTTATATCCACGCCTCACAAGGATGTGCCAGCGTGCCCAGTAAGCCCCGCTCTACAGAGCTTCCCTGGAACACTGGTAGGACATGCAGCTCTGCAGGACACGGCTGCCTTTGCGGCTCACCTGCCCACAGGGCAGGGCTGTGGGGCCGGGGGGCAGTGCCGACCGCCCCGCTTGCATGGCAGAAGCCTGCATGGCTAATGCTGGTTCGAATGCCCTCGTCACCAAGAGTGCCAGGTCACTGTGGTGGTTTCAAAAAGCGGCACTTGAAGAACACAAACCCACCTGTGCCCTGGAGAGAGGAATGAAGATAAATAAGCCAGGCCTGGCTAGGGGGAGGAGGGGACTAGACCGTGTGTGTAAATCTCCAGCATCCTTTTTAATGCAGGGGTGTCACGGGCTCCCCTGGCTGTGGCCAGCGGGCTTAGAAGCTTTAAAGAGCAATGAATTATTGAAGCACACTCCGCTTCCAATACCTCGCTGGTCATGGCTGCAAATCCAATTTCGGAGGGACTTACAGCATCAGAAATGTCATCAGAAAAAGCGTTCTTGGCCTGGTTTCTTTTTCTTTGCCCCCCAGCACCCAGTTATGATTAGGAGTCAGAATGTCCGCTGGCACTGTTCCCTCTCTGGGCACGGCAGCCCTGGGCAGCTCCGAATGCCCCCCAACAGCCCCTCGCTGCGGGGGTTTGGTCACGGCCAGGGGTATGAGACTGCCCTGCTCATCATTGCCCACCCATGTAATGAGCCTCGTTTCTCGACAGCCTGACGGAGGGCTGTGGGCACAGCTGGGTGGCGTGAGCCCGGCCAGCAGCTGGGCAGCTCCACCGCTCGGCTGGGAG
>NW_010395695.1:16792-30807 GCF_000710305.1 Buceros rhinoceros silvestris | reverse complement strand
AAAATATTTGTATACTATTATATAATACATTATGCCATATATATCATATGCATTAGAAGCAATGTATTGTATACTATCAATTTTATATTCTATATTATTATATACAACACAAATCAAAAGCCACACCTGGGAGTGAGTACGTTGTAATCTTTGTAGTGGATGAGTTTGACTTTCTCAACATACTCCATCGATGTTTCTATATCTCCATAAATAGTTAAAATGTCAATTCTGAAAAAGATAAACACCAGAATCAGACCATAGTCTAGTAGTGAGGAGCACTTGTGTTGAAGGAAGGACTCCTGGATCCATTTCTGTCCCCAAAGACTTTTTTTAATTGTACTAGCATGTATAAAATGTATAAAGGTTCTAAGCATCATAGCATACCAAACTGAGCTCATCTGATCAAAAGTGAAAAAACCCTGGAGAATCATGGTGAGGCTTGTGTTTGTTTGGGTTTTGTTTTTTTTTTATTTTTCCCTATTTATTCTTTTACCCACAAGTATAATTTTTACCAAGAGAAACAACTTTCAACGAGCAGGGCAGAGTGTTCCTTTTCTCAGTGTAACCTTCATGTATAGAGTGAGAGGGATAAAGGATTCCTTCAGGGAAAGAAAGATCATTTTAAATGCCAATGAGCAGACAACAGTACTGCAGCCAAATACTTCACCAAAATTCTCACCATACTGCACTGTATAACACTAAAATTTTACTGTATACATATCTTCATAACATGTTCACTATTTTCTTCCCCCTTTCGCTGTTATTTAGAAGAAATTCGGAGGTGTATCAGCATTTTGGTGAGAAATGCGTCAGTGGATATACTGTGAAAATACCAGCTGAGGAAATATAGCTGGAAACATGACTGATTTCTAGATCCTTTTTGTGTTTAGGAATATCTGATAAGTTCTCAACCTCGTGAAGTCTGAGACAAATCTGCATATTGCCAGGAACAGAAATCAAACAACTTTTAAAGAGACATAATTAAGTTCAGAGGCCTTGCAAAAGAGACAGCAGCTGGTCATATTTGGAGGAGCAGAATTTCAAATTTGTCTGAATTTTGTCTAAATGCCACTCTTTTTTTAATCTGGAAGACTGTTCTCTGCCAGCGTAAAGGCGATGGTGTTATAGCCCTTTACAAAGCTGTAAAGATTAATCTGTTGAACAGATGAAAGACAGAAAGGATCACAGACACTCTGACAAAATGAGAAATTTACAGCAGATGGGCATCATTTTGGTTCTCGAACAGCTCAAAAGTAACAGGAGAGGCTGCTGATTTGCCTGCATCCACCTACAGCAAGTCCAGGACTATACTGTGCGTAGCACTGTGGCTCTTGTATTCATCCTGGACAAAGATGTGGCACCTGCCGCCTACCCTTGATGTCCATTGCAAATCTGACCACAGAATGAGGGAGCAGATGGTCAGTGTGTGCAGAGTGTGTTCTGGATACCTCAGTGCCACCAAACAGGAGCTGCTCTTCTGTACTGGCTCTTTGCTTCAGTTTTCTGGGCAGCAGACAGACAGCTGGAGATCCTGTCCCAACAGAGGCAGGCAGAATCCCAAAATCCTAAATAAATGATTCCATTACCACATTGTCTGCAAAAGCAAAAAAAAATCAGACTGGACCAGAAACACGGAAGGCAGTGGTAAGAGGAAGACTAAAATCTCTTTAGTGCCCTGTTAAATACATTCATTTAAAACAATGTCACTGATTTGTCTATTGGGCAAATAAAATCCTTTTAATGACTAAAGACTAGATTTCACTACATGAGGAATTAAAGCTGTATTACTTCTTGCACAGTTTGACTGGAGGATAAAGGAGAGCAAAGGGGAAAAAAAGGAATAATTCTGTGTGTAAAAATGGGGGTTCAGGAATGTTGTTGGAATGGACGAGATAAAGCAGACTTGCAGAAACCTGTGTAATATCTGTACTGGTATTTCTGTACTTTCCTGGAAAGTTTGGTCTTTGCAAGAAGTGAGTCTTTGAACACACAAAAAAGAAGTTAGCAAATATTTCCTGGAAAGAAAAAATTGTCATTGCTGTTTTTATGCACCTTTTCTAATGGCATTGCAGTGGATATTACACTGAATAAATTATGTTTTCACAATTGTGTTTTCACCAAGGCAAGTGTTAATGAAACTGATTTCAGCATTTACCTAAGAAATCTCGGTCCAAGAAAAATCACTGTACAAAGAAGTCTTTCTATGTCTTTGCAGCTATAAAGAAGAAGCAGCTACATAGGTATTCGAGTGAAACAAACAGTTTTGGTTCAGATGATGCACCAGTTACAGATCCTGTGATATATTCCAGAAGCAAATTATTATTTCTGGGGTTTGATTTAAGCATAAATGTCTACGTAGTATGTATGTCGTAAACATTGTAAGTTATCCATGCAAAGACTATTGACGTAAAAGCTTAAGTCTTTGGTTAAACTCCTGTATAGTGTTTGTTTAGATCCAAATGCAGCACAGATCCAACCACCATTTCCTTCCTCCCAGGAGGAAACATCGCAGCTATTACAGGTTAAAAGCAGTAGCAAAGGCTTGAAGTTCTCAAAACATAACAACTCTGAAGCAAATTAATGGAGTCCTTTTGCCAAGAGATTAAAGGAATAAAGTATGAATATATGAAAGAAAATAATATAGTTTAAGAAACATATCAGCTGCAAAAAGAGTGGGCCAGTTTATTGTTGAGACTCCGGAAATGTAGAGTTGTACTACAGAGTAGTATTTGTCTACAAAATTTTCCAAGGCATGTGTAAGTGTTTCTTCCAGTGGAGTCACACAGAAAGGACCTACAGCTTTGAAGCTAAACAACAGAGGATCATATACTACTTCAAGGAATCTGTGAAAGGCCGGAGAGTTGAACACAAAAAGTCTCATTTTACTGTGATTATGTGTTTTGTAGATCTCTCTCCATAAACTAGTTTTCTGATATAAGAAAGGGAATTAGTCATGAAGTTTTAAACACTTACCTCGCTTCTGGAAAAGCTGTAACTCAAGGGTAGTAAGTTGTGAGATGAACTTGCAGCTTCTGTCTGTTCACTGATGATTCAAATAATTTGATTTTTTTTTTTCTTTAAAGTGAGTGGGCATTATAGATGTAATTCTAGCTCCTAAATTTATTGCAGTTAGTAGGAAGGAAATTCCCTGTTTCATTTTCAGAAGTGTTCTTTTCTTCTGAACTGTAATCCAAAATCAGATGCTTTGTTAAATGTAGTGTAAGTATTTGACAATAACCTTCATGCAAGTAGCTTTATGAACATTAATGACAGAAAGGTAACTGTTGCTTTTATGAAAAAAAAACCCAAAAAACAAAAAACCAAATCAGACAGTATCCTAGAAGTGCAAACTTTTTGCTTCAGCCCAGTGCCTAAAATTCTCTTTTCTATGTCTTTGCCATCCTGGGACTAGGTGCCTTTTTGTCCACAGGTTTTGTCAAAGGTAGGACTTCTCTGGGATGAGTCAAAGCATCAAGTCAGTCCTGGAGTCCTACTTTTGCTGTGAAAACTACAAAGCAGCCTAAATACAACAAACAGGTCAAGACGGACTCAGAGAAACATGAATGCAAATACAGTACTAGACAGCAGGAAACAACTGTTGTAAATAATTTACCAATATTGGTTCTTGCCTTCCCTCTGTCTTTGTTTTCAAAATCTCGTATTGTGTTAAGATTTAGATTCCTTCTGTCTTTTTCATAAACTGCAACTCATCACCTCTTTATTTCCACTGATGAAATTTTTCCTGATGCCACAATGTAAACTGAATTACTGAAATAATCCAGGTATTCAAAGCCTTAGCTTGAAATCAGAGCAGAGTATTGAATCATTGGTCTGGCACAAAATGGTTGAAAGCTTCTTAAGCCTGACAGGCTTTATTTCTACAGAGATTTTGTGCGATGTTAAATTCCTTAGCATTGTATAAAGCTCCATAACTTATGGATTACTAAGAATATGTTAGGTGTGAAAATAAATGCTAGATTCTAGTACATTCAAACTTAAAATACTGATCAAAGGATGTTCAGGATTATTGCTACTATCTGAAGAGAATCAAATAGGTTTTAAGCAAACAGTTTGCTAACATCATTAACAATGCTGTAACTGGATAGATTATAAAGTGTTAATAACCAGTAATTAGGAAGACATTATACATATATTTAACTTCATATATATATATGCATACATATAAAAACATCTGTTTCTTCTCTTTTTTATATTGCTACATAACCCAAGTTTCAAGGCCTCCTGAAATATTTGGAAATTCTAAAATAAAAATATAAAGTAAGAATGTAGCCAAAAATGTATTAAAGCTGTACTGAAAAATATTGAGAAAATGATCAGTCCATGTCTTGCAATGTGTCTTAAAAAACTAATAATTTCAGTAGTCCACAGATAAACAAGCTAGTTAGAAAAAATGTGATCCAGAGATTACCACATTATCAAAGAAAATAAGTATTAACAGAATGGATGTGTTATCAAATTAAGTCGTCTTAGTGCCTTCTGTAGAAAGACCAGTTAACTTCATACAGGGATCTCTCATTCTGGTGATGTAGAGTAGCCCCGAAGCTGACTATCTCTTAACAACATAGAAGATGCTGCCTCAGGTTTTTGTAAGGAAGACTGTAGCTAACCCTGCTGAGCTGTGCAGTTTCCTCTTCAGAATGAACCTGGCAGATTATTCCATATGAGGTCAGAAATGATTGCTTAATGCAGAACTTTGCACTGCGTTGCTCTCTATGTAACCACTGCTTTATGATCATCAAAGGGGCATTGCTTGTGCCTGATCTTGTACTCCACTCTTAAAACATTCTTGTAATTTCTGTGCAATGATATGCAATCTACAGCTGTGATATTTATCACACAATCTGTCTATCTTCTGACCCCAGTTTACCATAGACATGCTCTCTTCTTCTTTACCATGCCACACTTGGACTGTAGCATGAAAGCCTGCATTTCAATACTCTTTGTTTTTACATTTTCCAATACTTAAAAGTTTTGTTTTCATTATTTCAATCCTAGTGAAGCACATAACGTTTGCAGACTGATAAAATCACATAAATAGAGCCTTAACTAATATATACATATATATAAAAAATACTCAATGCTTAAAATAAAATTTTCATTTTAGAGATAAGAATCTGGTGCACAGGCAACAAAACTTTGTAGTCTGCCTGAGCAGGAGCTGAAGATAGTCAGGGAATAGCACTAGTATTATCAAGCTTAATTTTTAAATAATGGTGCAATATTACAAATAAATAATCCAACACAGAAGTTTTTAGGAACAATTCTAAACTTGCACATAAATGAACATATTTTAATTAATGAGAAACTGTAATAATAAATGAGATTCCAGAAGAATTACAAGTGTGTCTTTTATCATCAGTGGTATAAAGAATATTAATCAAATTCTTGATGAGACATTTACAAGTTCTACCTACTTTTAACAAATTAATTCTGAACATTTAATTTTAACTGAAGTGGAAACAGATGCTTTCATTTAAGACATATATTAAAAATACAGTAAAATTATTACATTCTGCTTTAATGATCTAAGTTGCTTTATTGGATAATATGTTCTTTATTTCAGAAACATTTAACATATAGATAATTAAGGACCTCACCAAAGACATTATTTAAAGGAATGATTCCTCTGAAGTAGAAATCATAGTGAAGAGATGTTTCTGCCAATATAATTCTTATATGCTACTTTTCTGGGATTTTTCTTTTCCCTCTCAAAAGCTAAAACTGTGGCTTCAGTTTCTCCAGGTGACAGAATACAGAAAAAAACCCACAGATTTACAAGGTTTTCTATAGTTCTACTATCACTTCCCTATTACTGTGATATGAACACAATATCTCTTATTGTAAAATGTGCACAAATTCATTGCATCCCAAAATTCTTCACTGAGAAATCTTGGCAGTTTGCAACCTAAAAGGACATTAAAGCAATTTGGTGTGTAAATTGTAATACTGACTTAAATATATATGTCTGTATGCAAAAATGCTTATTCTGGTAAATAAATATTTGTTTATAAAATTGCTTCTATACCTACAGATCTATTCTTTCTTTATTAGCATATCAATAAATGTTAGTTTTTTCTTGAGTTTTTCCCACAACGAATTCCATTTCTTAGTTTAGAAAGTAGTGAGGTAGTAGCAAGTCTCTAAAGTTTTGTTTAATTAAATAAAATTCCTACTCATCAATTTCTGTACACATTTGCATCAGACTTGTGTAAACTTTTATGCTGATAGTTTTACTTACGCTGAGGAGAGTTTAATTCTGTCTGTTATCTCACTGAAATGAACAGGACTACAAAGGAACGGGTGATTACTGAAGGTATGAGGTCTAAGCATCTAGCACATCATTGGTGTTATTTTGCTAGGACACACCATCAGTGCATAGTGTACTTGCATAGAATCCCTATCTATATTATCTGAATTATTTATGACATTTAGCATCAAGAAATGTTTCATCATTAAATATTTAACACTGAATGTGTTTTATGAATTCAGTCTTATTAAAAGCCATAGCAGGCTAAGAAATGTTGCAATAGTTGTACCTTGAATATTGTAGTGACTTGTTCTTGTCCTTGTCCAAGTTATCAGACATCTGTGAACCCAGAACGATACAGACGAAGGGCTGTATCTCTATAGAAAATCTGATTTTTTGACATTAAATAATAATTCTGGACAATAAAAGTAAAAATATTTTTAACAGTAAAAAAAGTATTAAATGCATGTATGTATGTCTTCAGACTTTGGCAGGGATTAGCCCCCTCAAGTCTCTAAATTTCAAGCTATAAATACATGCTTATATTTAAAGGAAATAGTTAATAAGCTTTAAAGTAACAAGAATTAGACAGAACCATTTGTCCCTCAGCTTAACAAACATAGATATGTATCAGTTCAGTGCTGAATAGACTATGTCTCTTATTCAGAGATAGGTACCCAGACAGGCTACAATGAATAAGTCTAATGTTTAACAGCAATGTAAAAAGATGTAAAACCATGGTGCAGATAAGTTCTGTGCATGGACCACTGTTTCCATACTGAAAATTGAGTAGACCACAAAAAAGACTTCTCTCCCTGAAAGACATCTGTGACAATCAACATCCACAGTCAGACCCGGGATAGGAAACACTCCCGGGTCCCATGTCATATGTGAATCAAGAGAAATACGTCAGTTTAATAATATACATCTAGGTAGGAGGTTTGCTGCTGGTCTTCAACAGAATCATGTGGAATCAAATTTGTGTCAACCATCTTGAGATGCCTCCATTACAGATAAATCACTGTAGAATTATAATCAATTATCTAAGTCATCCCATTCATACGTTTCCTGTAATTGATTAATTGCAAAGGTCACATAGCTTCAATGAATATACTTTGAGCTTAGATGTCTTCAGTCTCTTATCTGTGGATTCTGTCTTTCCTGAACGGTGCAAATATGCAAGAAGTGGCCTCTGCTTTGAAAAGAAGGACCTGACAATACTTACCACTCTGCAAAATCTGTATTCTGACTGAAGTCTCTCCCTCCTGAGGTTTTCTTCACTCACACAGTTCAAAAGCATTTAGGCAGAAGTTTTCCTCCCTAGCTCTTCTCTACATTTAGCTTTTTTTTTTTTTTTTGTGGCTGTTCATTTTTCTGTCCTCATCATAGATAATTGGACAACACTTCTACCTGCTGACATCAGTACATAAGACAGAAGTAAAATCCCTAACAACTGTTTTTGCTGAGACACCCCATAAACAAGAAGGTTTTTTCAGGGGTTTGTTGTGACTTTTTTTACTCATATTTACCCCTTTATCCTATATGCATGTCCTGGAAAAGAAAGGTCACCCGTTCTCCAGATGTTTTCTACCTTTTCACAGCTGTGCAGGAACACCAGACTTTAAGGCTTCAATGTACACGTCCCTGGCTGGAAGTCTGTAGTGGGTGCTGCACAAGATGTCAGATTGTTTTCTTATCACATGAAAGCATGAGTCTAACATATTGCCTGAAAGGAGAAAGTCAGCGAGCATATGACTAATGCATTGAAATACATTACAAATTTATCACACATAAATTTTTCTCCATACCACTTTCCTTGCTTCCTCTGCCTCCAGTGTTTCTTTCATTTTATATTTAAAAAGAAACAGTTAACTACATAGGAAAAAATAAAAATTACCTAAGGAGAAGTGAGCAGAGTAATAAATGCGGAAATCTTGCTTACAGGTATTTTGTCTTTCCTAGAAAAATGGACGCTTCTACTGGAAATCAGAAGTTTAAGATGGAAGATTTCCTTGAGTATATTAACAAACTAGAAAAATCATTGTATTTTCTCCAAAACTTGCCAACCAGTTACACTATACAATAAGTAACTGTTACTTGTTTCCTCTTACTTACCCTCCTCCCCTTCCACTTTCCGCAGTTCCCTTGCTGTGCTAGTCTTTGTTTTACCTAATTCCTCATTTTCTGTCCTTAAGACGTTCTCATATGGAGAAGATATCTCCATTATTTCTACTCAATATCTTCTGAAGCAAGAATGCTATTAAATATTTGGCCAGCAGTCTTGCTTAATTTTCTTCTTCGAGTATTTCTGGTAAGAATATTCAATTTTATTCTCCTGCTCTGTTTCATCAGACTCACTGTTCCCTTCCTCTTTTTATACACCATTCTTAAGTGTTTTCAGTCATGACTCAGGGGATTGTGAGCTTTCTTTTCCGTGTTGATTATCTAGCTCAACCACACAGATTCAATACCTTGAAATGCATTTCTTTCTTTTCAGCCTAGACCTTTGTGCATTTTACAAATAACTTTTGACTTGTTCTTGGAAGCTTCATAAGTGAGCCTGAAGGGACCGGTTTGCCACAGTACGAATCTCTGCTGAGCAGCTCACTGACTGATCCTTAAACACTTGCCCTCTCTCAAGTGAAAGGATTCTTCAGCATTTAATCTGAGTTTGTGATTCAAGCACTGCTGATTTTACAACCATTGCTTTCTTTTAACAACATCACAGGCTTGCCCTGATGTTATTTCTATGGCAACCTGTTGTCCTTTCAATTTGTTTGACCAGGGAGCACGCAATGTGGTGCATTTGTGCAAGTATAGCTTAAAAACAACAGGTGGCATTTGAAAACAAAAGCAGCATGCTTCAGCTAAGCATCTACCCCCTGCCTCTTCAATAAATGCAATCTCCAAACCTCTAGAGTTTTAACTGCTAGTAATTTTTTTCTGTTTATGAAAAGTATGACTAAAAAAACAGGAAAACATACACAGTGCAATAACTGCTACCTTAACAATATTGGAATAAAACTTGAGAAACCACTGAAAAGTACACTCTAATCTGGATCAGGGACATTTTGAAACACGCCATAGCTCCTCCTAAAAATGTAAAACATACAATTAACTGTTGAAAAATGTAAAAAGCCTTGTTCAGAATGTATGCACAATGTATGCCGTTTGCCATCGGTTAAGAAGAAATTTTTTCATGCTAAGGAATATGATAAAGTCAAAATATACACAGCACAAAAGCGAGGACTTTTGTTGAGAAAATACAACATGATAGCAAATACGATTTCATCATAGAAGCACTTTAGGAAACAACATACAGAAAACGGTTCTATAATATTGGCTGCAAAATCTTAAAACCCCGAGGTTTATTTTTTCTTACATGGCATGAGATTACAGAGAGTTTTTTGGAGGCAGAATAGAAGGTTACTTTGACAGACTTAAAAACCTATTCCCATTTAGCCTTTTTGTCTTCCCTTCTTTCTTCTTTTTTTAGGAAGTTTGTTATTGGTAACTGATATTCAGCTTACACTTCAATTTAAGCACGAGACCTTAGGTGATGCTGTCGCTTAGCCAGTCTTTTCTCTATGAGACATTTTTGTCATCAACTGCAACTCCAGACTCTGCACAAATTCTTGGTGGGATTTATGATATTTATTTAGACCTTTCACTTAGATGAGCAAATTATTTTAATGCTGATATTTTCTGAAGTCCTTGTAGCCCTCACTTGCTCCTTTTCCTTTCTCCTGCTCCTTTCCCAGGCTAATATTTTCAGCTTTGAATAACGATTCCCTATTCTGCATTACATTTTTAACAGTAACATTAAACAATAAGGGATCCAAAAGAGATCCCAAAGGTACCTGCTGAATACAGCCTTATAGTTAGAATGTGGACTTTGTAAAAGATCTTTGGCAACTTTGTAATGAGATCTCCACTATCCTTTCCATGATTTTGTGTACTCTGTGTTTCTATGTATCGCATGTGAGAATACAGACTTGACTGTGTATGTTGTAAATTAGTAAATTAGCTGAGTAAATAAGGTAAGTAAATGAGGTTATCTGAATATATTTTTTTCTTGGCATGTCTGTATTCTATAATAATGTAACTTTTGGTTAAAAAGTAAGCTGCTGAGGAATCTGTTTTCACTTATTTGCCACGTATGGAAATTCAAATGTCTGTCCTACATGTCCTTTGTTCCTGCTTCACTTTCATTTACAGTTGGACAATATTTTCACATTTTACCTGTGTTCAGTAATCTCATCAGGCTTGTATGGTTCCTTACACTTAAAAATCAAATAGCTCTTATTTCCATTATACAGATCTCTCACTACTCAAGAATGAATTTGATTAGATCTACTAATCTGAAGACATCTACCTAGTAATTTTTAAAAAGTAATTCTTTTTCTCATTCTAGGTTAAGTGTATGTAGCAATTTGTCAACAATTAATGTCAGCAACATTAATTTTGTTACTTAGAAAATCACGAGGCCTTGTTGTTTGGTGGAGTTTTTGGTTTTTTCGTTTTTGGTTTTTTTTTTACAATGAATACTGATGCTAAATAACGTTGAAATCTTCATATTGGCCATTTTTAGCTTTTAGTACCTGTTGTCTTCCACTCGTAAAACTGTACTTCTAGAATGCTTTTGCTGCCTCACGTTCCACTCGTAACTCTGAGGCTTATCCTTTCTTACTTTACATCTACAGGTTATAGAAATTCTTATATATTATCTTGTAATAATTTGACCTTGTTTTCACATTTTATATATCTCTGTGTCATTTCAGGTCAACTAAGAGCTCATGACTTAACTATTCCCCTCTTCCTGCACTTCTCTGCTTTCTTTTCATCCTTCTGATCTGCACTTGTGCTCTCAATAATAATTATTTTAAAAGATGCAATTTACTTGAACATCCTTTTCTTTAGATTTTTATTCCCATGGAGTTTCATATGCATTCTTTGTTTATTTGTTTATACTAGTAAATCAGCTCTTCATGTCTGCTGCTACTGTATATGATGCTTCTTTCCTTTCTTGAGAATTAACTCTATGATCACAGGCACACACCTTGCCTTTGACATAATGGAGTCTCTTGCCAGAAACCAATGTAGAACAATCTATTCTTCTCTACTTTCTGTATCAGAAAAGTTTTTTGCCAATTCATTCCAAGAAAATATTAAATAATCTGTGATTTATATTGATTTTGCAAACATACCTATGTAGATCAGGAACTTTGTTACTCCAATGTTGTTCTGTTTATCTGATTTTTTCTTGTGGGGACAACATGTTCTTCCTCATTTCTCTTAAAAGAACAACAAAATAATTCTCTTTTAGTCTGCAGATCCCCTGTTAATATAAATTGGCATCTGACTTCATTCAGGCTGCTGAACTAATTCATAGCGCCCAAAGAGATCAATTATCCTGAATTGCTCATATTATTTTCAGTACAGCCTACTCATGACATATTGTATTTTTAATATGTACATTATAAATATTAAATAAAAATGCAAAGAATATATCTATTACCTTCCTCATTATTAGCCCCACGTTGATCAAAGTTTTCCTGAAAAATATGTTTTGTCTGCATGACTCTCAACTGCACAAGTGGTTCAAATACATGAATTTAAAGCAGGTGTAGTTGTAAAGTAAACAATGAAAGTATGGTAATGGGAGATTTATGCAAAACAAGGTTAATTTTTTATATTACCAAGTACCGTTTGAGAAATTTATTGCTCCCTGAGTGTTGCTTGATCCTTCCAGATAGCTTAATGCATAATTTCAGCCAGAATAGCCACAAAATAATTTTTCTCTTGGGGACAGTCCTTATTATAAAAAAAAACCTCCGGAACTGAAAGGCTGAAGACTTGAAAAGTTACTGATATCATCCATCTAATATTTCAGATTGAAGGTATTTGCCTAGTGAAGAAGTGATTTAACATCAGTTATAGCAGAATTCTACTTATATTTCACATGAGATTTTACAAAATACATTCAGACACTGATTCATAAGTTTTTGTTGTTGCTAGGAAGAATGAAGAATTTTGAAATGCACATGTAATGCAAGGGTTACATATTGTAACTTATTAAACAAAAATATTTTAATTGATTTGATTCAGAGAAAACACATCTTACATTTATCAAACAAAATCTCCATGCTGCTGCTACTGTGCTCTGCAGTAAACAGAACAGAAGAAGGTTTGCTTCAGACTCAAAACCTTTGCAGCTTTGACAGACGGTGAAACACCAAATGAGCAAACTATCCGAGGTGCTGGATCATGTTAAGATACAGCTTCATCTTTGAACACTTATTTAAATTTGATTGATGAACTTTTTAGCAATCACAAATAGCAACAACAATTCTGACAGAAGCTTTAAATCAGTTGTGATGTTTTGCAGGGAAATGAGAAGGAGGTTTAATAAAAAAAAATATAACGACTCTTTATTGTATCCTAGTATTTGGTGGTTTGTTAGGGCTGTTTTAGACAGAACTGCTTCTTCATAATTTTTTAATTAAGTGCAGCATTATCTATCATTTCATATCTAACAGCGATGAACTAGGGAACACGAATTCAGGTAAAAATTATGCAAAACAAGCTGACTTAAATGAGGTGTTGGTTTACAATGTGAAGGTGTATGACTATAATATTGTATATACCGTTGAAAGAATTTGTGCTTGCAGACACAGGAAAACAATGAAGTAAATTCTTATAGAAGTAATGTAAACACTCCGGTTGCTGTTTTCAGAGAAGGAAATAAATTTCATTATGAACTGAAACATTATTGATGTTAGTACCTTGAGAGGCTAGACAGGAGGACATAAGCACTGTTTCAGCATGGAGGAAAAAAATAATGCAGATTTGTGAAAGAAAAATTATTTACCCTTCTTTTCATTAAAAATCTATTTACAGCAGAAATCGTTGATGTAGGCACTGCAACTAATTATTTCGATTTACACAGAAATTTATGCATGTTAGTTAACACATATTACCTAACACGTTTATTTGCAATAGTTAAGAATAGGGCTCTGGAAGGAAAGAAACCCATTATGTAGTCTTTATTGTAATTCACAGAACTCTTCCTTAAAGTAGTTAGATTTAGTTAGTAGTTAGATTCAGAAGGATAATCATCCTTCTGAAAGTTTGTCCCAGAACCTAATAGATATATAGGCTATGCATAGACTGTTACTAGTTTTTATGCATGTTCCAGTGATAAATTTTTAGCCTAGATAAACATGGGATAGGAAATCAGACAAGGGGATTTTTCCCTCCCTTGTGTTTACATTGCTGTCAAGATTCTGGACAGAAATGCTTTTTGCCAGATTAAACTGACTGAGGTATTTTAGTCCTTTAATGTGACAGAATCTACATTCCATCCATTTTTATTACCCTGAATCCCCAATGTAATTTAGATCCCTTGGATCTGCTTTGCCTTCCTTTGCTTTCCCTTCCCTGTGGGCATATTCTCTGTTTCAAAGGTGTTTCCCAAATCTTCATTAGTCTTTCAAGATCATTGTCAGCTTACTGAACAAAATTAGCCACCATATTTACCCCTGAAGGCCTGCCATCAGCCATCTCCTTTCAATATGACACGGATCTTCAATGTCATTCATTTTTATTCCTCAGAGAAAAGTCTTTCTTCAATTTTATTTCCTATGCATTTCTAGTTTTAAAAAGTATTTGTCTATGAATCATCCTTGTACTGGGTCCAGCTGGCATCTGGCTGGGATGGAGTTAGGTTGTTTTCATAGCATTCCTG
>NW_010395695.1:0-16728 GCF_000710305.1 Buceros rhinoceros silvestris | reverse complement strand
TTCCTGCAGATGCTCTGATTTGCATTTGTGATTAAGTGTTGATAATAGACCAATGATTCATCTAATTCTGAGCAGTGCTTGCACATGGTCAAGGCTTTCCCTAGTTCTCTCTCTACTCTCCCACAGTAAGTAGGCAAGAAGTTGGGAGGCAATAGAGCCAAGACAGCTGACTCTAGACAGCTGACCTGAAATGGCCAAAGGGGTATTTCCATATAATGCAATAACAACTGGGGAAGGCAGGGCTGTCTTCCAAGACAACCATTGCTCAGACTGGCTAACCATTTTTCCTCTCTATCCTTCACTTATTAAAATGTCTTATCTCAAATAATGAGATCTTTTTCACTTTTATATGTCCTATTCTCTCCCATAGTGATGAAGAAGGAATAGTGATGTGGATGCTTAGCTGCTGCCTCAAGTCAACCCACGATGGTTCATATAAGTTCTAAAATTTTCCATATTTCTCCTTTGTAGGAAAGTAGTTATCTAAGAAAATTGTTTGACTTGTCCTGATCCACCCTTGATAAAAAAAAATTACATTTTATTTAACTTCCCTTTCGTTTCCAAATATTTGTTCTTTCTTATTTGAGACGAAGTGGTTAGTTTTGTGTTTGGATTTATGGATTTATGAAGGGCAGGTGATGTTTTACCAACCTGATCTCCTTCTATGACAACGTGACCTGTTTAGTGGATGAGGGAAGAGCTGTGGATGTTGTTTACCTGCACTTTGGTAGGGCCTTTGACACCATTTCTCATAACATTCTTCCCACCAATCGAATCTGAGTTGAATCTTCCCACCCAATATTTCATTAAATTTTGTTGCTGTGTGACAGGTGGCAGCAGAGGGGCTCTCTGACAACATGGTATCTGACATAGAAATGTGTATGAAACAAAGGTGTGCAGCTGAATTCCTCCAGGTGGAAGAAATTGCACCCATTGACACTCATCAACACTTGCTGAATGTTTACGGAAAGCAGACAGAGGGTGTCAGCACAGTGAGGGGGTGGGTGGTGTGTTTCAGCAGTGGCAACAGTGATGGTGGGTCCCCTCTGCTGGTGAGGATTTTTAAATGATCGCGGCACGCAGGGTCTTGCTCATCGCTGGGGAAAATGCAAAGCCTGTGGTGGTGACTGTGTTGAAAAACAGTGTTTTGTAGCTGAGAATTTGCTCTATCAAACAGCGTCATTGTGCTTTTGGTATCTGTTGTAGTTTCCATGGAAATAAATAAGAGGCAGCACTTTCTGAGCGACCTACGTACTTTAGAGGAAGGTATGTCTGTTGTAGTTTCCATGGAAATAAATAAGAGGCAGCACTTTCTGAGCGACCTACGTACTTTAGAGGAAGGTATGACATGTAAGGTGTAGAACATCCACATTACTCAAAAATGAGTGAGCATTATAAATTGTGTCCTACTCACACTTGCATGTCCCCATTAACCTCTTGAAACAAACAGATGATTGTCTCTTTCTCACACCAGTGTATACTGTGTAATTACTAAATAGGTAGAAAAGTTGCGTAACAGTGTCAGAAAAGCTGGCAGCGCTCCTTGTAGTTATTTCCTTAATATTTTAAAAGATAGTTCAAATTTTTTCTAAGAAGTATTGAAATAGTTTTGCTGATCATACATCCTATAAAACTGGTTGGAAAATGCTTATTAGGTCAGCAAAATAGTTTTTCCTTGTCGCAAAAAAATTTCATAGAATTACTGCATGAACTGTTAAAAAAAATGACCTTTTTTCTTTTTTTTTTTTTGTTCTCAAGTTAAAAATAATAGCCAAAAAGGTCAAAATAATGTGTCAATATGAACATTCTTAGTTTCAACTAAGTCAAAGGAGCTTGCCATACCTTTCAGAGGAAACCGCTCAATCAGTCTGTCTTCCTTAGACAGATAGAAATAGATATACTGGCATTTTTAAGATACTGATAAGTTTTTTATGGTATGGAGTCCTTATGAATGGTTTTTTCTAATTCTGTGTAAATTTTGAATTCTGTGTTATTTTCTCTGTTCATTAGACCTCCTACAGCTAAGTTATAAACTGTTGAAAATCTTGTTTTATCAAGAAGATGGCTCTTTTTCAAAGGCTATTATTCCACTCATTATTTTAAAATTACACTTTCTGAATGAACACATTTTGATCTTTTTTCTTGTGCTTGGGGAATTGGCTTTGGTGGGTGCTCTAATATAGAATGATTAAATGATTATATATAAATGTAATATATTAAACTGGAGCAATACTTGCAATTGTAATCTGGGAATGTAGTTTATGCTCGGTTTTTTATCAAGAAAATCTTCCAAAGTTTGTAAGGCAAGAATGGTTTTGTACATATTTTGATTTAAATCATAATGTTGCCTCTAAAAGCAGAACTATAGAGCATCTAGCTTCCCTAAATGGGCTAAAATGAACAAATAAAGAAAAACCTGCATAGATGAATTAGTATTATAGCAGTTTCTCGGTTGAAAAATTAGTATAGAGAGACACTGTACAGAAACATAGATCCAGGAGATTCTACTGTAGGAATATACACAAACATTCATATAGAAGAAAAATTTTGTTACAACTTGCACATTGGAGTTAAACTGTTCTTTGCCTTAAAACAGGTAAATACGAAAGATGGCCCTCTGCGGTCACTGAAGAACAGGTTTGTCAGTGGTAGTACAGTTTGAAATCTATCTGAACTACAGCAATAATTAAATGAATACTGAAATAATATGCTGGACACCACATCTCAAGAGACATTTGGTACACATTCATTTTGTACAGATTTTTGTATTCAAATCCTTGCGAATTTTGTATATCACGTAGAGGTATAATTTTATATAGAAATATACATACATATATAACACATAAATATCTACAGTACCAACATTTTTTTCTCTACAGATAAGGATCTGCTTTTAGCACAGGTCAAAATTTATTCACTGATTTTGCTTTTTAAACTTTTAATACAGTTTCAGTTGAGCAGTAACTTACTTTTTCCATTAAAATACCTCGAAGCTTAATTAACTCCATTGAACTAACAGTGGTATTAAGGAGGGGCCTCAGGAAAAGCTTCAAAATATCTAGGCAGTAAATTCTGAAAGAAAAACACTTAGACTTTGAGCTTCTCAACAAATGGAAGCAGACAAGGACAATCATGCTGAGAGGCAGGTGTTTGTGGGATTATTTGGTTTTGTTTGCTTGGTTTTTTAATGTTTTAGAAGAGTGTTTTGTTTTTAAACAGCAATACTTTAATCTTCTAGTGTAATAGGCACTTTTCTCTCAGCCTCTAGCCTGCAGGTGACACACTGAAAGAGGATTTATCATTCCTTCATGTTTTTCAGTTTAAGTGATAACGGCTTAATTCAAACTAATGGGATAAAAGCCTTTGGTTCAAGTGCATGATGGTTCAGTAACTCACTGTCTCTGTATAATAAGTTTACAAATATTTAAATTCATTAATTTCTACCGTTGTATGGTGGGGAGTTTTTATGTTAAAGTGAAATAGCATGTATTGGCCCCCTGAAAACCTCTATTTTGATATAAAAGGAGTTGTATGGCTGTTTCCAGTATTGTAAATTTACCTAAAAACTTTTCAACTGTTTGTCTTTCAAACACTGCATTTGTCATTAAGTAAGTCTGGCATTCTCAATCAGATCTTTTAGCTCTTTATTTTATACTAGGACAAAGTCTACTGGTTTCTAAATTTCTTTTGGATACTTAAAAAATAGTCTTACATTATTTATGTATTGATTATAATTTTTTCTCAAGCTCCCAATTTCTATTATTATTATCTCATTATTTCCCTCAGAATGTTCCTGTTGGTTATTAAGGCAACATTTAAAAGGGGTGGGAGTTCCAGTTTCATTTTTTCCTCATTAGAGATCAAAGGTACCTTCCCCTCCCCTCTCTTGTTTACCATCCACTGATTTTATGTCTGAGAAGTCACTAAGTGTTAAAAGGAGCTAATTTTTTCTTTACCTATTACGATACATTGTGGGTGCATCTGCAAGAAATTTGGCATGAAAATAGTAGTTAACTCGATATTAAATAACAGTAATTATTTTTTTTAATAGTAAAATCCATGGCTAGTAATTTTCTCTTCCAGTGTTAACAGTTAAATGTTCCCTGGATCTCCTTTTACAGGATATATTCCAGTTAAAGCACTCTTGGGCTCTCTGTTTTTCTTTCAGAGATCAACATTGGTTCAACCACAACCCAAGGAAGCTAAAACACCTATGAAACAAAAAATAGGCATATAGTTATGTGCTTGGAGCGACAGCATCTGAAACACCAGAAACCAATGGCAAGTTGAGGTCCAGGCTATGCCACACTTTGTGTCTGAGTGTCTTAAGGACAGGACAGATAATTTGTTTTCCATCCTCGAGTGAATAACTCACCTTTTTTACATTTACTCATGTAAAAAAGGTGTGCAGTGTCCATGACGTGGCTATAGAATTCTGCTGACAATAGGAAGCACATCGACCATGAAACAAACTGATACCAGTTGCATCAGTTTTGCTGACTTTCAGTTTTTTTACCATTTCAGACTGCTACTTCCAGGGACCTGTCAACTAAACTGAACCCATCTCTCCTATTTTGTGTTCCGTGCATGGGGTTATTTTTCAAAGAACACTAATGATACATAAGTGTTTAGATGTACATTATACCTTTCATGGACACTCCAGAAAGGTTTTGATAGCATTATTCTCAGTGAATTTATATACTGGTGTAATGGTATCATTTGTAAATTATGTATTATGAGACTTCATGGATCTGTCTGTGAAGAGAATGCTCCTGAAGTGGATAATCTTTGTGATTTTGCCTGCTGTGAATAGACTGACAAATAGAAAATAGTTGTAAGGATTTTAAGTTAAAAGTAGACAGGCAAAAAACTATCAACAGGTTTTGTAAACCTTGGAAGCCATGTTTGCAATGTGGGTCATTTATACAGTTGAACAGGATATGAGGATGTGTTACAGAGGGTTTTAAAAAGGGAGCTGAACATATAACTTACTTAAACTCTTTTGGTATTTTAAATAAAATTGTTAGCAGTAACAGACCATTGACTGACATTTTTATTTAGATTAAGTCATGACTCATGACGTTCTTACTATGTAAATGTAGCCTTGCAACTTGTAATCAATATAATGTCTCTCATATAAATGCAAAACCACATCTCCTGAGATAATTCTCAAAACATTTTTAGCTCTGGAATATTTTGCAATTTTGCAGCCAGGTGATTTAAAGACTACTTACTGGTGCTTTCTGTGAGAAATACCAAAAAATCAGGTATTATGCATCAAATATTACTGCTATTCCTTTGAACTATTTTATCAAGTTAAGGGAAGTTATATAAAAGCAGAGAAGAATATGCATAATGTAAAAGGAGTCAGAGACTACCTGTTGCCCTGTCTCACAGGCAAGTTCATATTTGGAGAGTTGGAGATGGACACAGACAGTGCAGTAGAATGGTCTGTACTATATTCTATAATCAATGTAAAATGACATTAGAACTTCTATATATCTTCCTAAATAAACTCTGACCTTCAATAATAGAAACACTAACAGGAAAAGGCTAGACCAGCCCACTGATCTACTATAGTAAATTTTACGATTCATCATCAGAAAACCTTTCCTTTAGAAAGAAGAATATGTCTCCACTGAAGCCACATTCACAGAATACTTAATTTACAAAGAGGCAGTAATATACCATTTGGGGGCAAACTATACAAAGAAATTTAAAAATTATGAACTATTGGACAAAAGAGATGTTGTCTGAGCAACTGATTTAGGAAATTGTATGTTTATAAAATCTAGAAAAAATTAATTTCCTTTTCCCTTTGTTCCAGATATCAAAAATATCCTCATAATATTTATTGTAAGAAAACTACTCTCTAAACTGACATCACACATTTCCTCCTAAGACTAGCCTGTGAGGTATGGCTGGGAACATCCCACTGCCTCCGAAATTTTTTGTTGGGGCTCTAGCCTCTCATCATTTTTGTGGCCCTGCTCTGAATCGTCTCCAGCAGGTCTGTGTTTTTCTTGTGCTGAGAACTCCAGAGCTGGACACTGCATTCCAGGTGAGGTCTCACCAGAGAGGAGTAAAGGTGAGGGATCACCTCCCTTGACCTACTGGCCACACTTCTTTTAATGCAGCCGAGAATATGGTTGGCTTTCTGGGTTGCGAGCATGGCTCCTTAGTTCTACTTCTAGACTCCTTAAATACATCTTTTACTGAATGATAATCCCCATGCAAATAGAGTTTGATGTTTAAATATCAATAGATAAGTCTTTATAGATTGAAAAAAAAAATAATAAAAGATAGTAGAAAAACAGCGATACTTTCTTCAAATATTCAGAGGAGAATAAGACATACAGTTTATTAGTTTCTCATAGCCTAACTTGAGGACAATAAATAACATTACAGTGGTAATGTATTTCGGGTTAAATGACCTTAAATTCACATGCTAGTGTTAAAAAACACTGTACATGTATTAACTTTAATATGGAAATACAGGAAAGAAAAAAGCTAAGCCCATACAGGTAGATATTACATACCAGTGTTTTAAAACAAAAACTTTGAGATCACTCCATTACGCTGTTTTAAAGGGGAGAGCAGGTGAATTGCAATATATTTATACTGAGAAACATTTTCTAGTTCTATGCTACCTGATCTATCATGGTAAATAGAGAAAACAGCTTGAACACAACAAGTGTTTTCTTTACCTTAAGGCATATAAAAATATATTCTGAGGTTACTATATAGATACTGAACTTGAAATGCAGGGAGTTTCAGAGTATTTCTCTTGAATCCCTGGCTTTTAACTCTCACCTGGAGATGGTCTCCATGTTACTTACGGCTACACGAGGATATACAGACAACATGTAATAGCATGTATGACAGCCAGACAGAGATCTTAGTTCTGTTGTTGCAGGACCTGCAAGCAAGGCGTACATAGCTTAATATACAAAGCATTTAATTACTGAGTAACACAAACAAAAGCAATCTATGATTTCAGGCATTTTAGGATGACCGTTAGTGCTCACCACACTGGCAAGGCACCAGAGGAGACTTTTTTGGCCTGGAAAGTGTCAGTCAGGAGGAGAAAGTTTGGTCCTTGGAAAGGATCGTCAGTGCTGCTGAGACTGTTGACACTGATGACAATAGGTTTATTTGTTTTCCTTGAATTTCCAAATGTGATAAATTAATTTCAGATTATACATAGGAAAATACATAAAAAGCATAGTAGAATAATCAAAAGCAGAAGTTTTGTGAACTGTTATTTCCAGTCAGAAGGAAAGTTTTCATTTTCTGAAATGAATTGGATCTTCAAGAAGTGCCGCAGCAAATTGAAGAATATTGGTATTTCTAAATTGATGAGATAATTCTTTTTTTCTTCTTTGCTTAGAATATAGCAGAGGAGGGAATTCCTTCTCAAATGAAAAAGAAAAGGAGGAAGTACATGTTTCTTCTAGCACTGCCGTTATCTGTTTTACCACGAGGTAATGAACTGCTGTGGCAACTTCTGTTTCAGTACTGAGATATGTGTATATGATTATTTTTTTGTATTTTATCATTGGGTTTCCATAATAACTCTGTCTTAAACCATATAGCATGCTAGTCGCACACCAGAAGTTTTAATGATTCAAATTCTCAACATGATTCTTTTACATAAAGCTAAAACAAACAAACAAAAAAAACCCCCCAAAACCAGAATGCCAACCTTAGGGAGAACATTAAACATTGTACTCCAGTCTTATTCTCAGAAAATAAAGATTTTTAGCATAAATTTTCTGCTTGTTTTATTTAACATACCCTAAAACAAATTAACAAAGAAAAATAATTAAATAATGAAACAAAAATGCCCTAAAGAAAACGGACCAAGTCTGTGTCTAGTTTTGTGCCTTGGTAAGTTCTTGAGTAATGCTGGTATGCTCAAACTATTTCTAAGTAACACTCGTACTGTTTTCCTCTAAGGGCCAATACTGACAATGATTGGTAGAATGTATCAGATATCATAATCCTTCCACGGTTACTGTATTCCCTCTGTAAATGATTAGTAGCACAAAATGTATACAGAGATATCTGTGTCCAATGAGAGATACTGAAGTTCACAGAGTTTATAATGTTGGTAATCGTCATCATGTATGAATATGACGGGTTGACTTTGGCTAAGGGCCAAATTTCCATCCAGCCACTCTCTCATTCCCCCTTCTCAAGAAGACAGAGGGAGAAAATAACGTGCAAAAGCTCATGGGCAAAGATAAAACCAGGAAGATCACTTACGAATTACGATCACGGGCAAAAGAAACTCAACTTGGGGAAAATGAATTTACTATATTGCAATTAAAAATAGAGTAGGATGGGGAAAAAACAAAGACTGAAATTGAAACATTTCCCCTTCTCCCTTTTTCCCAGGCTCAGCTTTGCTCTTTAACTGGGTTTGTTCAGCCTTGAGAAAAGAAGGCTTAGGGGAGACCTTATCATCATGTTCCGGTATTTAAAGGGTGGCTATAAAGAAGAGGGAGATTCCCTATTAAAAAGGAGTCATATGAAAAGATGACAGGTAGAAGTCACTCCTGGGGAGATTCTGAATGGGCACAAAAGGAAAATTTTTCATAACAAGGACAATCAGCCCTTGAAATAACCTCTCCAGAGAAACGGTGCGGTTCGCAACATTGGACACTCTTAAGATTTGGCTGGAAAGACTGCTGGGTCATCTTAGCTAGACTGAGCTTTTCCCAAGAAATGTTGGACCAGATGATTCTTTAAGTCCCTTCCAACCTGGTATTCTGTGATTCTATGATTCTTTCATTACTAACTCCTCTACCCCACACCCCATACGGCACAGGGCAGGTGGAACAGGGGGCTGAAGTCAGATCATAGTGCTTTTTCTCTGGCATTCCTACTTTCTTATGCTTTTCTCCTTCTCCAGTGTAGATCGTCTCCATGGGGTGCAGTCCTTCAAGATAAACCTGCTCCAGCATGGGCTTTCCATGGGCCACAGTTCCTTCAGGCAACATCAGTCTGCTCCAGCATGGGGTCCTCCGTAGGCTGCAGTGTGGATGTCTGCTCTGATACAGTTCTCCTGTGGCTGCAGGGACACAACTGCTCCTGCTCCTGAAGCACCTCCTCCCCCTCCTTTTTCACTTGGTGTTCCCTCTACTGTTTCTCAGTATTTTTTTCCCCTTCTCCTCTTCCTGTCTGATGTTTTTTATGCCTGGTGTTTATTACCCTTGCTTAACTTCTTTTTCCCAGAAGCATCATCATCTTGGCTGAGGGGCTTAGCTGTGCCTTACAGTGAATCCGTTGGAACTGGCTGGAACCAGCCATATCTGGCACGGGGCAGCCCACAGCCTCTTCTCCCAGATGCCACTCTGCAACTTCCCTGCTGTCAGCACCTTGACACCCATACCCAATGCAATAAGAAAGTATGAAATTAATTGATTTTAAAGTCTTCTTTGTAGTAGTAATACTGAATATAATCATTGCCTAATACATACTATTACATATACTAATACATGCTAATACATACTGTAGTATGAGATAGAGTAAGAATAGAAACCTACTAGATTTAAAGGAAAAAAATCATTAAGAATAATGAAAAAATATGAAAATAAATAAATATGCAATAAAGTCCACATTCACAAAAAAAATGCTAAACGAATTTTTTAAACAGTAATCATAAAGTAATTTTTAAAATACCCACTATTGCTTTACTACTAAAAAGAAAAGGAAGCACACATCCTGAAAAGGTGAGAAGGAAAATTGGGTATCTTTCTTCTAAGAATAATAATAATAAAAAAAACATATTAAGATTTACCTTGTAAACATGAAGAGCTACTAGTAATGACTTACCCTGGAACTTATTAGACCTTACAGGCCAATGTGACCTAAAGGCTGAAGAAAATGGTAAAGGTGGTGTGTTCAGGCTTACAGACAAGTGTAATCACCATCTGCTTGTTAAAGCTGCAGCTTTAATAAACAGACATTTCTTACTGAAAAAAATACGACACTGCAAAGTTCTTGACCAATTCCTACATTGCAATGCCCTCCACAGCAAACAAATAAATGGTGTGTGTGAAAGGCAATTAGACAGTGGCTCAGAAATAATGTTATACCATCATAGCAGACAGTCTCAGGTCATGCACACACTGTGCAACAGAGAGAAGTGCAGACATCCTTAACCGGCCCTGACCGATTCAGCTCTGCAGCAAGCAGCAAGGTAGTTAAATCCAAGCTGTATTCTGTTTGAGCTGATTAATCATGCTAACAGGGATATAGTGTTACTGGGACTGAATCATAAAAACATGCAGGGTGTTATGCTGCACCCTGGAGAAATGATTGCTTGGTCTAACAAGAATGAACATCTCTATCAAAATATTGTATTCTGCAGCACAGTCTTCGTTGATTTCGAAAAGTAGTTTTCCAAGGATGTCTTGTATTGCAACAAAATAGGTGTCTGTGTTCACACAGGATGAAGTTTATGGGTGTTTTTAATAAAGTGAATCAGGGTATATCTTAACTGGAAGTCAATTTCTGAATAATCTGGTCGTGGTTTCTTCAAATCTTAGTGTTATTTGTGATAACATGTTTGCTTTGAAGAAATGTTCTTCTGATGTTGCCATAAAACCTCTTAGATTCTTGGGCTTTAATACACATTATTTTTCAAAACCAAGTCCATTATGGTTCATGTAAGTATGCGGTAAAGCAGATTAAAACCCGATTTTAGAGAAACATGTTTCTAATAAAATGACATGAAAGAAAATGTTCTTTTCCCTCTAACTAAAGAATCATCTTTGGTGTTTTTTTTCTTATTTTTACAATACCAAAGACACTGAATTCCTATGTTATATTTCATTGTTGTTCTTACCCTCTTACCATCACATGCTCAGCTGAGTAACTTCCAATGAAAGTTATAAACACTAGCTTTAAACAGCCAAGTATTCACTTGTTTCTCTCAGTTGCTATAGCTGGCCGTAAAGAATTCTCACTAGATAAGGATGACTTCAGATTTTGGAAAATACGTTTCTACTCTAGAAGCTGAATCCTGGGAGGTACTACAAATCCAGGAAGTCTTAATATTATTTGAGCAATGTTCCATGCCTCTTTGTTTCGAACTGAGGTCAAGCTACATGTTTGTGATGTTCGTACCTTAAAGAGAAATGGATGAGTGTTTCAAATACACAATTTAGTCTCCAAAAATAGCAATAGCAATTAGTTTCTGACAAAGATTGGTTCAGAAGACTGATGTCTTTCTTCACTGATTAGAGCAAAAACTTAGCATAGCAAGCTTTCTGTGTGAGATGATTAATTTAGGTATCTATATTTGTGATGTAAACATACTTAATGTATTCAAGGTGCAGCCTCACCAGCGCCGGGTACAGAGGAACAATTACTCCCCTACTCCTGCTGGCCACACTATTTCTGATACAAACCAGGATGCTGTTGGCCTTCTTGGACACCTGGGCACACTGCTGGCTCACATTCAGCCAGCTGTCAACCAACACCTTTTCTGACATCGTTTTCCAATAAACTTTTCTGCTGTGCAGCTTTCCAGACACTCTTCCCCAAGTCTGTAGCGTTGCAGGGGGTTGTTGTGACCCAAGTGCAGGACCTGGCACTTGGCCTTATTGAACGTCAGACCATTGGCCTCAGCCCATCAATCCAGCCTGTCCAGATCCTTCTGTGGAGCCTTCCTACCCTCAATCAGATCAACGCCTTGCCCAGCTTGGTGTCATCTGCAAACTTACGATCATCCAGATCATTTATAAAGATATTAAAGAGGATAGGCAACAGTACTGAGCCCAGGAAAACACCAGTTGTCCTTTCAATGCAACTCTTTGGGTGAAGTTCCCACCTTCCACAAGAACACTGTTATTTGAAGGTTATGGAGTGGAAAAGAAAATCTCCATCTATCTCATCAAGACACATCTATGTTTTTAGAAGTTTCTAACAAACCTTGAATCAGAAATCCATATAACTATAAAGGCACATTTAAAGTTATTGGCAATTCAATGTTATCAGTTCTTAATTCAGTTTCCTAGTTCTCTTTTACATCCAGAATGCCTATTTACAAAGCCTAGTTAAAATTTGCCTAGGTGTGGGTGTAGTGTCTTCTTCATGTGTGTGAGTAATTATTATCAGCATCAAAGGGAGCTACACATTCATCAGAGGAAGAAAAGGATGTATTAGGGCTCATTTATTACTTTTGTATATGGCAAATTTCCACATCCTTTGCTTAGTTTAAGAGCACTCATGCAGGAATGGGGATACAAAACCACATTGTAATCCTGAGATTACTTGAGTAGTGGGCTTAATCAAAGTGTATGCCGAGACTGCTGTTCTATGTGTTGCCATCTGACACTATTCAGATTCATTTCCTTCTCTTTTTCTGGAATAATGACAAGAAAGTTTCAGCCAAAGGAAAAGCATGATAAACTGTCCTTGAGGAATTCCTCTAATGGTTGGTACAATGGATTATATTATTCAAGTAGTGCGAAGGTATTCATATGACAACATTATCCTTACAAATACACAAATAGAGGAGAGATTGTTTTTATTTCATGCTATAGTCCTAGCATAGATTCAGTGCAACGAGGTACATAAACTTAATAGACATATCTCAGTCTCATGGCTGGTAGGATGCTTCTGTTGTTATCATCATTCTCAGCAACTTCAGGAGCAAGATGAGCCTGCCATGACTTCAGTCATCTAAATTGCTATGAAGCCCACTGTGGTAAACAACGCTGTAGATGTGACTGCAACTTTTGCCCTCTTCCTCTGAGTCTTGGTATATCTCTGCATAGCTCAAATACAACTGGAAGTTCCTAATTTATATTTGATGCTCATAATGAATAGTGTCTAATAATATAGATAGTCCTATTGAAGTTAATAGTACTTTTGTTAATGGTGCAAAATCATAAAGAGATTTTATCCCATACTATCCTTAAAATAAAACTAGTGCTATGTAGTCAAGCTGACTGATCATTACCTGTTGTGTTCTTTGCAGAAAAGGACCTGGAATCCCAGTGGACAAATTAAACATGAATCTGCAGTGTGTTTTTTGAAGGCATCCCAAGCTGTACCAGCCAGAGTAATGCCAGCAGGTCCAAGGAGGTGATTGCTCTGCCCCACTCAGCACTTGAGAGACTAGTCTTGAGCTCCCCAGTACAAGAAGGATGATGACCTACAGGAGCAAATCCAGGGGAGGTCCACCGGGATGCTCAGAGTCTGGGGTACATGATGTACAAGGACATGATGAGAGTTTGGTCTAAGCTAAAGGGATATCTAATTGTGCTTCAGCTACCCAGTGGTAAAGTGTAGAGGAGACAAACTCATCTTGCAGGTGCAGATTTCTTTTGAAGGTGCACAGTGATAGGACAAGAGGCAATGGACACCCAAGTCGCTATCTTGGAAATTCTAATTTGATCTGGAAATCTTCACCCATTTCTATGAGGTAAAGTTGTGGACGCCAAGTTATAAAGGCCAGTACCAGACACATAACACCTAAACTGATATTAGATAGCTACATATAGGCAGAACTTCTTGCATACTATGGATTTCAAATATGATCCATCCCAGCTGTAAGTCTTAGTCCATATCAGGAAGAGGAGAGCTAATATTTTCAATATTTGGGTTATCACTGTGAACAGTTCCAGGTCATTGAGTAGAACTAGACTCCCCATAAGATGGATATTTTAAAATTTGTCCTCTTCATTCACAAGTCTACAGCATGTATGTCTTAAAAAAATATAATTCTTACCTTCGGAATGATATGATACTGAAAGAGTAAGTTACCAAAGTCTTCAAAAAAACCTGCATGCTTCAACCCTCCACAGAAATCACTATCCTCCATTCCAGCAAGCCACTGCTCAAATCAATTTTAAACTCTAGATGCTTGTAATTAAATTAAGGAGACATCCTAAATTTGCCAAGGCAAAGTTTTGGGTAATAGTTAATGTTAATTTTGATAGTAATAGTAATTTTTTATCTACATCGATCTTTGTGAGGGTGAACAGATGCCACCAATTTTCTGTAAAACTGCATGATTCATTAATCATTATTTAATAAAGTAAGAAAGTCATAGAACCACAAGGTGTTTGAGGTTTGAAGGGACCTCTGGAGATCATCTAGTCAAAACCATCTGCTCAAATAGGGCTTTCTAGAGCCAGTTTCTTCAATATCTCCGAGGCCAGAGATCCCTCAATGTCTCTGGGCAACCTGAACCAGACCTGCTAGGGCAACCTTCTAGGTAACATTTTACAGTAAAAAAAGTGTTTCCTGATGTTCAGATGACCCTTTTAAATTTCACATTGTTGGATCATTATCTCTGATCCTGTCACTGGGAACCGCTGAAAAGAGCCTGGCTCTCTCTTCCTTGCACCCTCCCTTCAGGCATTTATATGCATTGACAAGATCCCCTTGAACTGTCTTTTCTCCAGGCTGAACAGTTCTATCTCTCTCAACCTTTCCTCATAGGACAGATGCCCCAACCCCTTAGTCATCTTTATGGCCCTTTGCTGGACTCTCTTGGTAGCTCCAGGTCTTTCTTGCCTTGTGGAGACCACAACTAGACAGAGTGGTCCAGTGCTGAGTGGGAAGGATAACTTCCCTTGTCTTGCCTATCACAGCCTGGGATACCATTAGCATTAGAAAATTGAGGAAGGGAAAAATCACTATGAAAACACTGAAGTACAAGATATATTGATTAGCAAAGGCTGAACACCTAGAATCCAGGAAATAAATGTGGCAATTATGCTGTAAACCATTGCACAATGCCTACACCATGCAGAAGTAGTGTGCTTTGCCTCTTTACATATTCATCAGTAAAGCACACATTTGAAGACTGAAATAATTCTTTGAAAAGTGGACTGAGATTTTATCTTACTGTTCATTGCTCTGTAGTATATTTGTTCCAAGTTGTAGTATAACATAATGTTCAGTTTATTTAAGTTACTATAACATGAAAGTGGGCACAGTGTCCAGTAAAATCATTCTTCTTCTCCTTAGAACTGTAGCAGCTACATAAGAGTTGCTCATGGAGATGCAGTATGTCATACTATTTATTTATCTAATAATGTTTGACAAATATTTATTGCTCATCAAAAATTCATAGCCTGAACTCTCTAATTTTCATGGGAGTTACAGATAATTTTAATTCTCTTTTCTTGAGTAAAATACTCTGAGGTCTGCAGACCTCAGAGTATGGGATGATATGATGGGATTAATAAAAAAATAAATTAAAGTATTATGAATGAATGTTTACTGATAAATACTGTCATTTTTAATCCAGTCTTTCCACTAAAATGAAATTGACACTATTCACATCCAAGACTCTTAGGCTGACAAGTGAAGTAACTTAAGTCACCCTATTGGCAAAGCAAATAGATTCCTTCTAACTTGAGTCAGATTCCATTGTGATTAGAAGAGTGTTCTCTCCAGCGAGTATTCAGCCCGTTCTTCAGCTGAGATATCCTTAGGAATGACCCTAAGTGAGAGCATCTCTCACATATAAACTGCTGCCAAAGAGAATCTTCTTTCTCACTAGTTCTGGTTTTTTACTGGGTTGTTTGTTTGTTTGTTTGTTTTCTCCCTGGTTTTATGGTCACTGTAATTTATTAGAGTCTTACCTTCAGAGATGTCCAAGTACTGTAAGCTTTCAGAAGGATTTCACTGTCTACCTTTGCTTTCTTTCTAGGGCACACCTTTCCCTCCCTTCCACACTCAACAGTCCTGGGTTCATAACCTCCATCTTCTGTTCATACTCTGTGATTCTACTGCTGTCTGGAATTGATACTTGACTCTTTTTTTGCCTTTCTTTTTTTTTCAGTTTTGTACTGCGAGTCAGTTGATATCTAACACTTTATACCCAAGAGAAACAAAAGTACATGGACTTTTTATCTTTTATATACTACTCCAAACTTAAGGTCTTTATGAATGTTTCCAGCTACTGAGTACTTCAAAATGTAGTTAGGCCAATCACAACATAATGCTCTTAAAATAAAAATATTAACAAGTTGCCAAATAGCTCACACATTTGGTAGATGGGTGCTCATGCACTTCCTAGTTCTAAGGCTTTTGAAATATTAAATATACAAATATTAAATCTGTATTCCTAGTTCTTTTCAGATAAAAAAAGAATGAGCTTAAGTGGTACTTTACTATCTCTTACAAAACAGCTCATTACAAACAATTCTCAGCAGATAATATGATAATAGCTGATGTAGTAAGGTGTCTGCTTCTCTAAGCATGCTTTTTTTCCAGGGGACTCCTTTACATTTCAATAAAGTAATTCTAAATAATATACTTGATATGTAATCATAGCTGAAGTATGATCTGGAGTTTGTATGGTATACTGTATATTCTTCAACTCAGTTTCATTTTGTACTATAAACAGAATTTGTTTATGTAACTAATTTGCCAGGATCAAATTAGGTCAAACTCTGTTGACACAGTTTGGAGCTGTAATTGGTTTCTCTAATTGGCGACTATAAACCAGAATGTAATCACCCAAAGCAAGTACACTCTGTGCCATTGACCAGTGATCTTTGGGATCTCTTGGGTAAGCTTTGCAAACAGTACACTACAAACAGGATTAAAAGTCTACCAGTTTCGGTTCTGCTGAGAAATCTGTTTTGTAAGACCAGCCATACAAATATCTAGTAATGTATTTTTGTCAAACAGCAAAAAGTAATGTTAACAGTTTTACATTGATGAGGAAGCCTCCTGTGCTGGTTTGAGCTA
>NW_010395694.1:749-1129 GCF_000710305.1 Buceros rhinoceros silvestris | reverse complement strand
TGCATATCTGTATCTTTACAAGCTCCTGTCTCGCAATGCTTTTAGGATGACTCTAAAGCAGAAAAAAGCCAGACAACTACTGACCTGATGGTAGTGCCTTGAACTGGACTATTTGGCTTACATTAAAATTACGCTTCCATACACTGAGATGGGATAGTAGAAAATATAAATAGAAAATATCTGAGAAAGATTCTTTCTGATGCATCTTAACCTCTTGAATATTAGCTTACTTTTAGCTCCCCTGAATTTTAGTTAGCTAAGCATTGTCCTTGAAGTGTCTAATCAGAAGAAACAGGGTTTCAACTTGCCACCTCTGATGAGGGGCCTTATTGCCTGAAGGATGGCCTCATTGTTTGGGGCAAGATAAGGATGAAAAGAAA
>NW_010395694.1:0-677 GCF_000710305.1 Buceros rhinoceros silvestris | reverse complement strand
CAGCTGGCCCTGGTAGTGGTCCCAGCGGGGGAGAATCGCCCAACTATCCCTAAAGTGCGCATGCCCCTGGGTTCGGGGTCAAAAGTACAGCACCAATGAAGACCATCAAAGGGACGTTACTTCCTCCCCATGACCACGGAGAGACCCCTGAAGAAGAGGACTACGCACGAGCAAGAGGAGGAGACCTAATTTACATCCGAAGCGGGACAGAGTTGTGAATATGTAACAGGCAATGAAGCAATCTTGTGAATATGCATGCTTTTCTGCTTTAAGTAATGAACGCTTGGCTTACCAGGTGCGCGACCTTGATTGGGTCGCACACTGACCTTGATTGGTGCGCCACACCCAGCGCTGTAATAAACATACCTGCTTCACAATTGACTTTTGATTGCGGAGTTCTTTCACGCATCAACACTAGCACTTCCTCTAATATTGAGCAGCAAAAAACGAGCCAGTTTAAGATTCAAAACGGTCACTTCCACATGAAGGAGAGTGGAGATGAAAGCAAATGAGCTGTTCGATTAGGTGGATCAACAAACTGTCATAACAATCACGATGACCGTAATCTTGCTATTTTGCTGCTGCAGATTTATGCCTTCTGTCGCGACACGAAACAGGCCCGCCACCGGAGCAGGGACGAATCACTCGAATGCCAATATGGTGTGTAGTGAGACCCG
>NW_010395693.1:0-1938 GCF_000710305.1 Buceros rhinoceros silvestris | reverse complement strand
ACCAATTGATGTCGCGTTTATATGTACGTGGTAGAGGAATACAGTTGGTCACTTTACAACACAGCTTCCAAAACAAGGGAAGTTTTGGCTAACCCAGGACACCTTGTAAGGCATCCATCATCTAAGAGAAGGACACTCTAATCAAACCTACAACCTGAGGACTTCGCTGTCACCATCCAAGCTCGCTAGGCCCTGGCAGATGAACCTCAGGTGTAAAGGGTGGAGCCAGTTCCGCGCATGCTGCACCTCACCTAAAAAATCCACCACGCAGGCTTGAAGGGTGCACTCATCGCTTGCAGTGAGCGTGGGAAAAGCCCTTCCCAGATCTTTGTTCGTGAAGCCAAGCCATGATGACTGACTGTTCCAAGCCATAAACTTTTGTACTCAGTTGTGGTCCCCATATCAGGTAACCGAAAATTAATAACAAAAGTATCTAGTATAGGAACATCTATTGCATATATGGTGAACCTAAGACATGGTTTCCTAGCAAAGTTGCAGAAAAGCGCAGGGATGTCTGGGCTTACAAAGCTAGTGTAAAGTAAGGATGCAAAACACATCTTTGCTTACTCATTGAGTTCCTTAAGTTTAGTCCCATTGTACATAAACTCGGATATTGTATGTAGATACATAGCATTTAAAAATATTTTCACTGATACTGTTGTCACAAAAGAATGTCAAGACAGCATGTCAAACATTGAAGACTTTTACAACTCGTATAGTATTTTCTTAGTACTTTCAGGCCACTGAAACTAAGCAAAAAATCCCAAGTTTGCATTTTAGATGAGTGCTGAAGAGAAACTTATTCTCTAGCTGAGCCTGAGTCAGGATCTGACACACAGAACACTACTTCAACCTGCTGTATTTCTCTGAATTTAATTAATTCACTGATTTACCGCTGACTGAGACAAGCAAGTTCTAGTGTGGTCCTTCTTGTTTTCTCTAAATGAATTACAACAATACCCCAGTCAACAATTCCAAGAAACCTCAGTAGTTCTGTCAGTTTTCAAAACTCATCTATATGGGCAGGTTTGTATTTAATTCAGCAACACAAACATGTAATCTGAAGACTGCTTCTCCACACATCACACCACTGTAGTGCAAAGGCTTGTTCCCAGTGTTGGAAGAGCAGTTGTTGGCTCTGTAATAAATTTTGCACCTCTCTGGACTGTCAAGATTCCTTCCAGTTCTTATAGACTAATCTTAAAGACAATTCTTTTAACAGAACAGGTGATTTCTCAAAATATCTTATACCGAAGAAAAAAAAAAAGTTTTTGCCACACTCCTATCTCTTTAGGTTATACATGCTATGAAGCTCTAACTACAAAACCTCACAGTGATGTTGACCTAAGCAGATTTTCAGTCCCATCATATCTGCAGAAGAGCACAGAAGTTTCTCCTCTGTACCTAAAATACTTTGGGTGAAATGCTGATTCAAAAGAAGTCAATAAGCATTTTGCTATTGATTTCAACAGAGCCAATATTTCATCCTGATGGTTTACTGGTGATAGAATTTCAGAACATCAATATTTAGAAAGATGTATAGTATACAAGAAGCCACATAGCTGTATAGAACAGACTATAAAGTCATTTACTCTATATTAAAGAATTTCAATCCAGTGTATTTATTTCTACATCACTTTTAGCTGCAGAAGACTAAACTGGCTGCAACAAGACAAAAACAAGCTTTCAATATAAAAGAAAGGGTTCTGCAAATAACCTTGGGCAAGAGGTAAACTGTCATCCATACATTTTTGGAAGTTAGAAATGCCTCTCTCCCAAGTTCCTTCTAAACTGACCTGGAGAGTGAACCAAAATATGGGTAACATTAAGCGCTTAAATGAGAAAAAACATCTAGATGTTTCGCTGTTTCGAGATGTTTCGCTGGAGTGAGCTCTTTTTTCTGTCCGTTATCAGAATACAATCTCTGCCCCCACCCCT
>NW_010395692.1:34530-35939 GCF_000710305.1 Buceros rhinoceros silvestris | reverse complement strand
ACAGGAAGGATAATTAAAACCCATCACAGAGCACCAAGAGGTCTCCACTTCCAGCACCACATTGCTCCAAGCTGCAGCTCTCCCGAAGCCTGAAAATACAACCCACATCTCCTCCCCCTCTCAGGCAGCCCTCCAGCAAGCACTGTGCAGCTCCTGCAAGCACCGCCTTGCCCTTGGGAAGTGCCTGCATCCATCCATCCATCTGGACCTGCAGCAGCTCAGCTCCTCAGTTAAATACCATCATTATGTGCCCTCATTTAATCCAGGATTTAATCTGCATGTATCTCTGCTCCCCTGCAGTTGAAGACAGACAAGTGTATTAATCCGGCTCCATCGTGCCAAGCCCAGCTATAGATTCCCTGGCACAGGGACCCGCTTCCAGCCCCAAGAGCAGACTGCTCTCTGTCTGAGGCCACCAAGGTGCCAGCAGCCTGGTGTTACTCGCTCACACCCCGGGCTGATGTCCTTCTTGTGGACCTTGGGGCTGCACCAAGGTCTCTGTGCATGGCAGAGGCACCCAGAGCCCCTGCACCATGTAGGTCTCCCATAGAGCTGGGCGGAGGAGATGGAGAGAGCAAAGCATGGCTCTGCAGTCCCCTGGCGTCAGGGGACCATCAGTTCCCCCAGCGATGACTGCTGAAGTCCAGGGGCTTCAAAGGAAAGGCTTTTTTTTGACTGAAATTGTTACAGAAAAGGTCACTTCCTTGAAATCAAGCTTTTTGCAAAGGCACAGAAATCTCAGTCCAGGAAAAAAACCTGGGAGCAGATGTTGAACTGCAAGTCAGAGCCGGAGAGGAAGCTCTCCCAAAGCTGCCAGCCCTGTGGTTACAGCTGGAAACACAGGGTCAAAAATCCTCTTCCAGCAATTTTTTATTTTTATAAGGATTGAGCATGAAAAGATGCCACCAACTGAGTCACCATGGACTGGTCACCAGTGCCCAGGGGTGAGGTTCTACCCTGCCAACAAGCTCCACATCCCCACGTTATTTCTCTCCTTGATGACAAAACTCTAAAATAAATAAAACCTTGAAAAAAAATAAGCCGTTCTCTTCAACGCAGGGCTTCTCCACCATCCCCCCCACCAGCTCACCATCAATTAGCCATCACCATTAAAGCTTTATTTAAAGTTTGGTCTGCTTTTAAACCCAGCCCGAGGGCATTTTCTCTTTTTTCCTTTGATTAGCCAATAAACACCTCAGGCGCGGGAGCTGTTCGCCATGACATTTGGAGTAATCCTGAGCGATTTACCTGTCCGGCGCCACACGGCTGGTCTGGACGTGCCCGGGCTCAGCCAGCGGAGCTGCGGCGCGGACGCGGCTGTTTGCTGCACGAAGGCATTTTCAGCTGCGTAAATGGATGGCGGCTGCCTGGCACAGTGCAGTCCAGAGCCGTTACCTGCAGAGGTGCCC
>NW_010395692.1:18093-34430 GCF_000710305.1 Buceros rhinoceros silvestris | reverse complement strand
CGGGGTTAGAGAGGATCGCGAGGCAGTGTCCTGGGTGTAGCGAAAATTGGGGGGAAGTTGGCCAAATTGCAAAAACTGTGCTCCGTTTCTAGAAAAAATAGTAACAAGGATTTGCTTCACTGGCTCTTTCACCACTCCCAGGACTTACCTCAGGGGAAACGAAGCTCCCTCCTGCTTCTCATCCTCACTCACTCTGTTTCTGCCTCAGTTCTACATCCTTTCTTGCTGATACAGCCAAGCCCAGGAGAAGCAGAGTCCTCCAAGCTGCAAAGCCACCTTCCCCTCCATCCTGCAGGTTCCCAGTTGCATGGGAGCAAAGGCAGGACGATTCAGCAGAATTCATGTGCTTTTGCTAAATCAGCAAGATCAGTTGTTTTCATGATTTTTGGACCTTGCTGGTGCCTGGGAGCTTGTTACTCTTCAGTCCCCTCCCTTTCCTTGCTGGACAGTGTCAGCAGTTCTGGTAGATGCTGGGACACGAGCGGGACGTTCGTTAAAGCAATGGCAGCAGAGGAGGATCAAGAACGTGCTGCAATTTTCCAATTCAGTAAAACTTCACACAAACAGGAACTGGCTGTTTCCATGCAACCTTGTTCTTGCAGGCACCAAACACAGCCCTCCTCCCTGTCTTACTGGTTAAACTGGGCAGAGATGGAGGATAAAGCCCATAACTGGCCTTCAAAGACATTAGATACCATCACTAATATTCAGGTACCCAGCACAACTGACTGAACTGTTTACCCTTAAATATGAGCAAGATCTGCTCCCCCACAAACCTGCGTTCACGCCTGGTTTGGGGATGGAGAAGGTCTCTTGGGAGTTCTGGCATGGGGAGTGCCACTGGTCCTTCGCTTCTCAATACTTTGTTGAGCCCCGAATTAATTTTCAGCTTCACCACTATTCTCCCGGAGACCGTCACAAGCTGAAAGTACGTCCTGTCGCTTGGGGGAAAAATAGTCTTAAGCTTTGTAACGAGAGGGGTGTGAAGCACGTCACTGGTGAGCAAAAAACCATCCCCGCAGATGCCGTCAGCTCTGCCTGGAAACGCAGCAGTGCGTGCGGCCACCCCTCCCTCTAGCGACCAGAGCCTGGATGTACAACCCCTCCCTCGGGTTGGGGGCGTTCTCCTCCTCCCCCTCCTCCCAAAGCCGGCATTAACGAGCTGACATCCCCACCGAGCACAGGGGATGAGCCCAGAGGAGCTGCGGCAGGTCCCCAGCCCAGGAAGAGGTGGGGATGCTGCAGAACCACACCACGAGGTCTCCTCTGGGCTGATATTGCTCAGGTACCACCTTACTTCTAACCCCAGCTAATTTTTTTCTTTTCTGAGAGGACATAGCCCTCCTGCAGAGCTTCTCCAGATACCTGCAGAGTGACCAACAGCCAGGACTGTGATGGGACAGGAGCTTGTCCTGGCTGGTGGGGACCAGCTGAAGGGATGTGGTGGATGGGCACTTGGAGAAGAGGGGTGGTCCCAGTCCTCAGGCTGGACCATCCAGACACAGAGCACTTGCTCCTGGTCCCCAACCCCACCCTCGCCTGGAGACCAAAATACATGCCTTCACCTTAGCTCCTCCATTTGAACTGCTTTGGTCATACAACAAAGACACCCAGGACAAGGAACTGCAGCTTTTCCTAACACTCCTCTCCCCACATTCCATGCCCCTCCTGGAGCCCGAGCAGAGCTGGAGATTGGGTGGAAGACTAAACCCTGCTGCTTCCCACTGCAGGCAGCCCTGAGCATCCACAGCCAGGCTGACCCTTGCGGGCTGTGAGCCTCCAGGGAAGGGACCAGGGAGGAAAGCGCTGATGCAACCGTCACCATGGCACAAACTTGCTGTCATCACGCCCTAACATTTGAGAGTTGAGCCTGGTCTTGGCAAAACTCTGCCTTCACTGTTCATCAGACAAAAGCCCAGCCACAGATCCGGTCTTGCTCAGCCAGCGCTCCTGTGCAATAAAAATAAACAGGTTTAACACATCACTCCCCATCTCTGCAGGCACCCAGCTCAGACTGCCAGTGCCGCACAGGGATGCTCAGGCACTGCCACGGGGCTCGGCTGAGCTGAACACTGACACACAGCTTGCTTTCTAGGAAAGTTTTGGTGGAGACCCTCCTCAGAAAAGCATCAGGGATGGTATGAAGCAAAGCAGCCCTGTACAGGAGGAATTAAGTCTGATTTCTCATCTCCAACTCTGGACAAATATTCCAGGTCACTGCTCAGTCAGGGAGAGGAGAAGTGATTGCAGCACGGGAAGGGGGGGCTGGGCCGTGCGTCCGCGGGTTTTGCTGTAACAGAGAGAGTTGGTCTGGAGACAGCAGCTTGCTAAACCTCATCAGCTCAGCTCTTCCCCACCCTTCTGGGGGTAAGCGGCTCCAAGTCCCGCGGGGAAGCAAAATGGAATTGTAAAGCTCTTGCGGAACCTTGGGAGCTCGGTCCCTGGGACGGATAGTACTGCCTGAAAACTTTGGTCAATCTCCTTCCCGTGGACAGCAGCGATGCTGCTTGCACACGCTGCTCCGAGGACTGGAAGGGTTTGGGGGTTATTTGCCCAAATTCCTGGGAGATGTGGGAGATTTGTCATCAACCAGGTCTCCGGAACCTGCTCACTCAGGTTAAAGCACCCAAGAGCTTGGTCTCTCCACGCAGCAAAGCTGCTCACTGGGATCGGCACTGGTCCCTCAGGGAAATCCCTGGTGAAATGCTTGAATGCTCTGAACCAAAGGCACATGCTGAAACCTTTCCCCAGTAACAAAAACTGTGGTTTCATCCAGAGACAAGTCTCACACACAGCCTCTGCCCCCAGCGGGAGGCATCGATTTTTACTGTAACAGATACAGCCACGTGGCGAGCCCTCAGCACAAAGCTCTGTGCAGGAAGTGTCGACAGTGGGTCCTGTGCAAGCTGAGATCCTTCTTTGGGTCAGACACGGGTGTTGGGTCTGACACAGGGTCACGGGTGGAGATGATATGGAGGTGCAGCACGGGCAGGGGAACAGCTCAGCCACAGCAGCAGACCTCTGGGGAACCTGCTCCCTCACTCCAGACATGGCAGAGCTCCCCAATTGCTTGTTTTACCTGAAACCACAGTCATAAAAAAAAAAAAAAAAAAAAAAAAAAAAAAAAAAAAAAAAAAAAAAAAAAAAAAAAATCTTTATTTTTCCTGTTACTGCTCACTGGCCAAACTCAGAAAACTACAGAAAGGGAATTAAAATTGGCAGCTCCCAAGGAAATCCAAGTGCAAATGGGGACTCTCGCAGGAGCATTCACGTGGGTGTTGCTACCCGAAACGGGTGAAATGAAGCTGTAGCTCATACTTGAGCTGCTGTCGGAGGTGCGTGGGTGTAAGCTATGCGCAGCCTGTGCCAACGTGCGCCGCGTTGGAGAAGACCTCCCTCTGCCTCTGCAAATGGGTCAGCAGTCCTGGTTATGGGCCTGAGATGCTGTGGCTGGTGGAGCAGGGCTGGGCTCAAGAGGGGGCTTTGAATCCTGCTGTGGCTCTCAGGGGAGGGGAAGAGCAGCTGCAGAATCCTTCCGGGACAGAAAGGGCCAAGGTCCCTCTCCAGCGTGGGGCATTAGTTGTATTATTGCATAGGACAGGAACAAATAAGCAGATTTCCACATGGCTCGAGTCCCAGCTTTGCCTTTTTTACCGCAGGCAAAGACATTGTGGAGCTCTCTACAAAGAAATGAGGAATTCCAAAAACTGGGGCAAAACCAGATTGAAACAGGGCACTTCAAGGTTTCCAAAGGGCACAAGCATCACGTCATCAGCAGCTCAGCTCTGGGGTGAATGAGGATGCAAAACGGGGACATCCAGCCTTGAGCAGCTTTGCTAGTTTCTGGCTCCTAAAAACTATCTTCCACCAGGACAACCCGAAGAAATTCTCACCGGGGAAGCAAACGCCTTTTCAGCAGCTAGATCAGACCTCATGGAACATCAGCCCCCCCCCATTGTCACACACTGTGTAGCTAATTAGTCATGTTTGTGGGGAAGAACGGATCAATATTTAAGTTTTCTATGGCCAGCTTGACACCAGCAAGACAACTTTATGACTCCAACAAGATTTCCATCTGCCTTGGGAGGAATTTGCTGTCAGAGAAGAGCTCTCCATTTGCCATCTGCAGCAGGAGGAGGGAAAGGCTTTCATCCATTAAACATGAGGGCGATCGGGAGAGGGCTGCGAAGGAAAACTAACACTGGTGCCAGCTGAGAGCATCAGGGAGGAGAGGCAGGCATCACATAGACAATCAGCCTCCATCACTTGAAGCCGATTTCTTGGACCATCCAGGACCACAAAACCCTCCTGAGATTTGCTCAGGAGCCCCATGAGGCCCAGAACAGATGCAGAGTTGGGGTCCACTGCAACCATCTTCTCTGCCAGACTTTGCCTGCTTGGGATCCCAGCCCTACCTCTGTGGCCAGGGAGGCTGCTCTGTGCTGGCTGCATGTGCCACAGATCTGCAGTGGGACAAGAAAAGGTCTCTCTGCAAACATCCAAGAGACAAGAGCATCTCATCCCGCAGCCTCTGCACCCATATGCCATTAGCAGCACCAATGGCACGGGCACAGCTCTGCCAGGTCAGGCACCAGTGGCCACAGCTCCCCCCTCCAGCCCCACACCACCTCCTCATCCACCCCAGCACAGCACCTTGGCTTGATCAGACCCCTGTTACCAAACCCAGCAATGCTCCAACCTCACCCTCCCCAACCCCAGGGACTGATATTAAACCTGTAACTGGTGGTACCATTACCACTCCCAGTGGAGGGTTATTACAGACCATAATCGCCTCAAAGTGACACCAGACAGGCTTAAACAACCTTGGAACATGAATAATATCAGATGGTCTAATGGGCTGGGAAGTTTAAATATGAAGGAGTTGTTACCCATGACTGTTGCTGGCCATAAAAATGTTTATGCCATTTCATATCATATTTGTGGCTATATGGTAATTTGCTAAAAGTAAAAGAATATCAACATCTGGAAGCACCATTTAAGTAGAAGATCTAACACTGAGGGGATTCGGGCTGTCAGAGCAAGCAGCTCAGTGGAGGCTGTTCTACTAAAGGGCACCCCAAATGCAGCTGTGATCCCAAAGAGGGTCAGCATGGGCAGCTGGGTCTAGGGAGGAGGAGAAAATAGAAGCAGAACGAACAGTAAGACAACCCAGTCTGATTTCTTGCAGTAGATGTTAGGGAGCCCATAACCCAGACCAGGGCTTGCATGCAGCATGATGCCAAAGCACCAAAAACGCCTGAATTTGACCTACTGAGACCCAAATACAGCCCAAGCATGGCCATGGCAGGGTGCTGAGTGTGCCCACACAGACCCTCACACGTGGACCCTGGTCCCCAAAGTGTGAGGGCACCCATACCAGCTTGAGAGCACCAGCAGCTGCTCTCATCCACGCGTGGCTTGGACCCAGCACAGGGCACGGCTCTCCTGATGGATCGTGTCATTAGGAGCCTGCAAGGGGCTGCCAAGGCCGGGCTGAAACCCACCGCAGCAGACCGGGTTTTTGGCAAACCGGTACTTCGGGGAGGCTCGAGAGACAAGACATGCTCCCAAGAAACTGCTGAGAAATGCTCTTTCTCCAGGCAGCACAAAGGCCCTGACGCTTCCTGCGGCAGCAAGACAGCCTCCTCCTGCCTCAGAACTAACGACGAGCACAATTAAAGCCACGGGAAGAGCCATCGCTCCTCCCCGAGTGGCTGGAGTACAATGCTCTAAGTGTTGCACAGACTTGGGGTTTGTCTTTCCAAAGCATAACTTATTACCCAGAATTGCCAGTGAACTCATTTCTCTTGGAGAAGCGCGTTGGGCATTTGTTTACTCCCTTCTACCTCCAAGCAGTCAGTTCTTGTAATGATCTCACATTTATGTGCTGCGTCACACCCAAGGGGGTCCAGCAGCACTTGGCAAATCTGCATTCCGTCCCTCGTACCAACCTCCGCCCAGCCCTGAAACGCAGCCAAAGGCACAACAGGGGGAGGAGGGGGTGAAACCCACACACACGCTTCTCCACCGATAGAGAAAGCTGCTACTCACTTCTGTTTTCATCTGATTAAGGAGAGGACACTCTGTTTCCCACACAAACAGGTGAATCTCCTGTCCCCAAACAGTCCAACAGCACAAGCTGGAAAATGGCATTGTTTGAAGAGGGAGGAAGTGAAGAAATTGGGAGTAAAGATGAGCCTGGGAAGAGGGGAAGGGTAGGGGGAGGTGTTTTTGAGATTGGGGTTTATTCCTCATTACCCTTCTCTGATTTGATTGGTAAGAAATTAAATTTCCCCAGGCTGAGTCACTTTTTCCCACAAGGGTAATTGCCGAGTGATCTCCCTGTCCCTATCCTGACCCACCAGCCTTTCGTTGTGTTCTCTCCGCCCGTCCAGCTGAGGGCAGTGATGGAGCAGTTGGGCAAGCACCTGAGCCAGGGTCAACCCACCACACTCACCTAATGATGATGGCAGGTGACAGCAGCAGCACTTGCTCACCGTGACCCACATGGGATGGAGGAAGCTCAAAGCAACTCATAAGCCGATAGACCAGAGTAATTCTGCCAGTGGCGTTACTGTGCGTCACCCTTGGAACACAACCTGCCTCCAGCGGGATGCGTGGGCGAGCGGCATTTGCTCCCCAGCCATGTCGCCTCCATCCATGGGGTCCCCTTGTGTCACACCAACCCCACATGTTGCACTGAATTAAAAAAACAAACCACCGTTCCTGCAGGGATGGAAATCAATGGCTCTTGTTTATAAATATAATTATCTTGGTACATTAGTGAAGTTCTCTCGGCTGGTGTGGGAAGTCTTTGCAGTGGGCTCCCAGCCACTGGTGATGCTGCAGAGAGCTGCTGAGCACCAAGAGGTTTCCTTGGGCCCCAAGGGGAGAGGAGAGGCTCCTCCCAGGGCTAAAACCCACTGAAAACCCGCTGGTTCTCCTGGAGCTGTAAAACCCTGCAGGTTTCCTGCTTCTGCCTGACGCAGTCAGCACAATTTACAGAGGAAGCAGTAAACAAAACACGATTATCTGCAGAGTGTACTCGCTTCTGCTTTTGCCATAAAACACAGCTTAAATTTCATTTCACCAGTGTTCCTGCTTAAAGCCTCATCTTCAGCTCCAACCTGCCTAACAACCCTTTTCCCACTGATGTTTTACTACCTTAAATATTTCTCTCACCTTCACTTATGTGATGCCACTAAAAATGCTGGAGAAGCATGCTCAGGGAAAGCTGAAACAGGATGAAGCAGGAGCTGCAAGCGCTTCTGCAGGAGCTCACCTGCACCCCTCCTCTGATGGGGTCCCATCAGGAGAAGGTTTAATCAGAAACTCACTGGAAAAAACATTCTGGTTTGATGGACGAGGTCTCAAACGCTTGGCCCATGGGTGGTCATGAGCAGGGCTGGGTTGCACCAAGCAGAGGATGGGTAGGAAACAAACCCGGAGTCCCAGGAGTCACAACTCCAGCATGTTCTTGCTGGAAACACCCAGGTGAAATGGGGTTTTGCTCCCCATGGCCATGACCTGGTTCCCACGTTGCAACATGCATTATGCAAATCCTGACTCACCCCAAAAGCCTTCACCTGGGCTTCCCTTCTTTGTCTTTGTGGCCACTTCCACCACTGCAGGTTGGCTCAGCCTCATCCTCCTGGTGGGCCACCTCTCCCGGGCCACCGCTCTGCTGATGATCTTCCAGGAGTACTGCTGGCTGCAGAGAGCCATCAGCAAGTGGCCTGAGTTACTGCTCAGATGCCACACGTCACCTGGGGCCAGCCACAAAGAACCATCCCAAGCAGCAGCCGGAGCAGGCAGGGCACGCTCCAAAGGTGGGCGAGCTCTTGCGAGCAGGCGGCTACAGCCAGGACTGGGTTTGTTCCCCAAAGTCAGGCCAGCAGCATGCAGCACTCCGGGGGAAACTGCTCTTGGCCAGGGAAGGGAGAAAAAAAAATGAGAACTGTTGCTGCAAAGGAACAACTTCCAGGGTGTCTGGAGGCTCAAGTTTGGGACCACCTTCCTCTGCTCACACGCGTGTCAGAGGCAGCTGCTCCCTCCGTGCTCCCATCACCAAAATCCCTTCCCCATAAGAAATCCCACCCCCTTTCCCAAGGCACTGTCCCAGTTCCCCTTCAATTCCCCGTGGGGACCCTGGCCCATTCATTCAGGCCAGCTCTGTCCCCCACCCAGCCAGTGATGGTCACCCACCCTCCCTCCCTTTCCTCCAAGCCCCACCTGCTTTTTTACACACTTTTTTTTTTTTTTTACAGAATCACAGGGTCATTTAGGTTAGGAAAGACCTTTAAAATCATTAAGCCCAACCACTTTCACCTCCTGCTTGCAGACCTTGGCCCAGACTTTAAGCCCATCCAGGCAAGACCCTCAGGCAGCCGTTTCGCTCCTCATTGTCACCTTTCTTTCCTTTACAGCAACACAAACAAAGCCTCTTACCTCACCTGCAGCTACTGGTTCTCTTTTTCTGCGGCGAAGCCAGCCCTGCCTGGAGCACACACCCCCCGCCTCGGATTAATCTTCGTCTGTTAATCGACAAATAGACAGATTTCATTCGCTCTGCAGCGCTCTCCCACCTGCTGGTGTTTGGTGGGAACCCGCGGGTTAAGTGTTCGCAGCTCTGCGCTCGCAGATGCTCCCCGTGCCAACACAGAACAGCAGGGCGCCGCGCAAGCCCCCGTTCACGTCCTCAGCAGCACTCAAACTCTCCCTCACCCCTCGAGGATCTGCTTTGGAGAGCATCATGACTGCTGTCCCCCACCCAGGGTGGGACACCATGTCTGAGCTACAAATCAGCAGTAGATATTTCCTTGGGCCTTGCTAAGAGCTTGGAGCAGCACTGGAACCCCTTGGGAAACGCTTCCTCCCGAGAAGGGCCACCAGCCTCGGATGGTGCCCACCCTGGGGACAGTGGCATGTTTTTGCACTTTATCTTAAGAGAACCAGAGAAGTTGAGGTAGGATTTTTGCTAAAGTGCTTTCTGATTTTCTAATGCACTTTGTACCCCCCCAAAATCAAGATCTGCAGAAAGCCATCTTCTCCAGGAAAAAAAAAATCATCAGGAGCCCCACACAGCCCTGACCTACTCTCTCTACTGCAAGTGCTCAATAAACCCAACCCCACAGATACCGTCTTGCCTAACCTGCTGCTGCCATCATCAATAACCAGCAGCTGCGTAAAACACCAACCTTTCTCAGAAAAACTTTCATTTTCTGGTCCATCTTTCATCATCTGCTGCACAAATAAATACTGGATTTTCATAGACTTTAGGACACTTTGGCTCTAAGATTTATCCTCAAAAGCCCAGAAACACATCAGCAAGTTGGGCTTGCTGGGACCATCTGCAGTATCCCGAAAGCCTTGGAGGAGCTCCCGAGATGCTACAGCCGAGTCCACAGTACCGGGTGGTTTTACTACCCCTCAACATAAAGAGAAACACCTGGATTTATGCTTCTGGATATGACAAGTCATCTGAAGAACCAGCTTCTGATGTTTTAGTAGTCTGGAACTTTATACTTCTCCATCAAAACAAGCAGATACTTCCTAGGGGAAAAAATTAATAGAAAATCGAAGATTTCATTAAAAACTATTTGGTGGAAGATCTCCCTGCCTTAATGGGCAACCAGTTACCAGGAGTTTCAGCTGAAACCCCACACCCAGGCAAATTCTTTTTATTTACATGGTAGAAAAAACATACAGTTGAGTCGTGTTGGGGGTTATTTCCCACAAGACACCCAGTCTACTTGTTTGTATCACTACTTTAATCAGGCTGGCCCCAAGAGCTAGAAAACCGGCGAGCAGCTTGCCTTGGGTTCAGCGAGGATAAATCAGTCCAAAACAAAAGGAATATTAACATGACAAAAGCAGGTATTTTTTTAGAAAAATCACAGGTTGAGCAAGAAGGGCAGAGATTGGAGCAATGTGAACAAAATCCCCAGACAGAAAAACTCCCACAGAACAGGGTTGTTTTAAACATGATCTGGCTAGTCTTTTTTTTCCTCTAGTTTCTTTTTTTCTATGTAAAAGAAGAATAAAGCACCTGCTTCAGTCAAAGATCCTCAAGCAACATTTGCACCTCCACTGCTAACAGCATGCCCAGGCTGTCAAAGTGCTTCAAGACCCAAAGTTACGCCTCCAACACACACTACAAAGCAAATTATTCCAGGAAATTCAGCTGCTCCGTGTTTACTCCTCAGCACAGGCGCTGCTCAGGGCCACTGCGTGGTTTCGGTGCCAAGGAATAGGAGAAAGGAGCAAAGCGCAGACGCCATTTACAGGGTGCAGCTGAACCGAAGGAGATGTTTTACCTTGCTTTCACTCACCAGCTCAGCTTGTAGTAACAGGCTTCTCTTGCAATCAATCTTGCTTAGCAGAGTTGCTGGAATCAGAGGCACAGAGCTCTGGAGAAACTATTGGGAGCTGTAACGTTAAATGACTATGGGAGACCTGGTGCAGCTGCAGAGAAATCCCCCTGTGCCTAGCCTGGAGGAAGGGTTCACAAAGCAATCCGGGAGGATGACCACCAGCGGCACAGTGCAATGACTGCTCTGCTCTTTGCAGATGCAGCAGGCACAGCCGAAGCTTCTGAGGCTTAAGGAAGAAAGATCTGGAGAAATAATGACAGTGTTTGAGGATGGTTCCCCAAGTTTTACTTGTGATGGAAGAGAAGAGTGAGGGAGAAACAGAAAAGGAGTTTGTAAAAGATTTAAAAGAGAGCCAGACCCACGAGTACAGATTTTACAAGGCACTTTAATAAAGACCAGAATGTCTTGAGATGCAGCAGGGAAAACCCACACAACCTTCAAGCAGTTACTTGGGGAGATGGTTATGGTGCCAGGAAAATAAAGTGTATGTGCCAAGGGCTAAAAATCCCAGAAAGACAAATAAAGCCTCAGAAAAAGACCCAGGGATTGTTTATGAGCTGAAAAGCAGCTGACTTTTGGTTCACGCATGCTAGCTGTGAATTCAGTTGCCTGTGCCCTGGAGAGGAAACCCCAGACAGAGTTTGGGACAACCCCAGTCACCCCTGTGTCACAGCCTGCTTTATCATCCAGGCACCCACCTCCAATATCAGCAATCCTCGCCCTCACTCCCTTCCCAAGGAGCTTCCTCACCACCACAAACACACACGCTACTGATCACTCCTGTTGTCCACACTGGACCAAGGAGAGCCACTTTAATGACCATCCAGCAAAAACCCAAAAACCAACCCCACCAAGTAGATACCCCCCGGCTCAAGGCTTTTATACCCTCTGGGGAGTGACCAAAAAGGGCAGGACTCATTGGAAACACATGGGCTTGATCAGTGCTGGTCCTTCCACAGCCCGAGAACATCTCCCCACTTGAGGCCACGGAGCCCAGAGGCAGTAGGAGTCTCAATGCAAGTTCTTTGCTCTGGCTGTGACACGAGTGTGCTTGAACTCGGAGCTCCGGCAGGACCTTGCACCTCCTGGCTCCCAAGCGGACATGGAAAAGTTCCTCTTCTGCCCAAAATAATTAATTCCTTTCAGAGAGAGAAAAACAAACAAAATCTTCCTAATTCGGATTCAAGCAGAGTTTTTCTTCCCGGATATTTTAGTTAGAAAAGCAATTGTTCTTGCAGAACAATGTAATTGTTTATGGCTTCCAGCCCCGCCGAGCAGCAAGGGGGAACGGCAGAGCTGAAGGAGCAAAGGGGGGGAGTGACAGCAATGGAAGTGTGGCAGGATGGCGGCAGACAGCATCAAGTCAGCAGGTGCCCAACGTTCAGATGAATATTCAGCAGCTCTCTAACGCTTTGTGAGGAGCGTTGTGAGGAAAAGCCAGCAGTGCTGGCATTAAGGGCAGGGCAGGTTTCTTTGAGAGACGTGGAAAAGCTGGTTCTCAATTCGGGAATGGCCTTATGGGAGCTGCAGAGATTGTGTAACCAAAATGCACCCTGGTGGCTTAGACATGGTCTGGCCTTAGACATGGTCTCCCCTGCCAGGGAGAGATGAGAAGCACGTGGAAAAGCGGAGGATGGTAGGAGGGTGGGCATGGATACTAAGGAGCAAGGAATGTGGGAACACAAGAGCTTGTGGCCACACAAAGAAGTGAAAAATCAGTTTTAGCCCAACTCCCAAGACATTTGAAGCCTTTCAAGCCTTGTCACCCACACAGCCATGGCTGGATGGGATGCTGTCCCCAGACAGCAGGCAGAGGAGCTGAGTCCCTCGGTGTGCTCAAGCAGCTTGAACCCTTTCTGAATTCACAGGAGAGAGATGGGACAACATGGCTTTGCTCCCCAGGGAGCACAGAAAGGGAGACCAGGTCTCCCTTTAAGGCACTAGAAGGGTCTAGAAAGTCCACGGTTCTGGCTTCATCATCAATGACACAAGTTAGCTCCACCAAGAATTTGGCTGCACAAACATTTTCAGGGCAGTGACAGGAGAAAAATCTGCTGGACAGTGTGTAAGACTCCCCTCAAGATACCTGGGAGCTGGGAGAGATGAGCAAAGGCAGAACAGACGCACAAGATGAACATAGCTCACAGATTTATCCTGCTATCGATGTGGAGAGCCACTGGCCCTGACGTGGCAGTGCAAGGATTGCTGTCTGTCCCCACTGTGACATATCGCACTGTTGAAGCAAGCTCTAGAATAAGGTGGTATTTGGGTTGTTACCGATTTCTTTTTAATCAGCAGCGCTTCACTTGTGCTCTGAAATCCCCCAGGGAGGGCAGAAGGGATCCAGCTCCCTCATGGGGTATTGTTGGGTCTCCCAGGGGATCAGAAGTGCTGGGGCAGGAGAAGGGGGCATGGGACAGAGCGAGCCACCACTGCTAGAGGAAGGGCGTAAATTGTGCTGTCTTATTGTCTCTTATTTTCAATTTTTACTAAAGCATCAGCCTTGATTCTGGTCTCCATCACCAGGAAGCCAAGTGCACAGCCGGAGGAGGCAAAGTCTTTCACAGCTAAATAGGCAGATGCCCCTACGGCACGTCCCAGCAGAGCCACCGGGGCTGCTTCAGCCTCTCGCTGTGTGAGATCTAAGCTCGATTCAGGCATTTTTCCAGCCCATCCAACCCTTTGTTGCTCCGTTACAACAGCAAAATTGCTGGACCCTTTTCTGAGGGTAACAACTTACACCCTCTTACCCATGGGATGGGGAGGATCCTGCTGCTCTGCTGCGTGTAAAGCACCCACCAGGCCACCCCAGCAGCCACCTCCCACTGTCCCAGGCTCACCCTGAGATCGCCAGGTGGTGGTTTTGCTCTTAAAGCAGGTGGAAAACAGCTTGTACGTCCTGCAGACACCACTCACCCGCATCCTGAGACCAAGCAGGAGATCTTTGCCCAGGGCAGAATGCTCAGTCCCACAGATTCCTTTGTTTCTGGATTTTTGGGGGATTTTAGGAGTGAGCAGAAGTTGAGGCAGCTCCATTCATCTCCGCTGGTAACCCCAGGGAAGAGAAGTGCCGCTGACCAGCTGCATTGATGCTGGATATCAATTGACCACCAGCCAGCTTCATTTACTGCTCTATCGAGAGATTTATCAAGCGACTAGGGGACAGCTCAGATGGAGCGAATGGATTTCATTAGTGTGTGTGAACTATTTGGCACTTCAGTAGAAAGAAAGGAGTGCGGGCAAATACGAGAGGTGAACTCCCGTGAAACTCTCATCCCACCTGCCCCAGGGCTGGCAGTGCAGTGGAGAACACATCAGTCCGCCAGGAAAGTCTGTGTCTGAAGGCTCTCATTTTTAAGAGAGCCATTAGCATGTGAAAAGACTTCAAATTTTTGTTAATTCCCTTGTTTTCAAGAGCTTTTGGTTCTCAGGGAACTCTACAGGTTGTAATAAAGAGAAGACGTCTTTACTTCTGGAGTTCTCTGAGAAGTTTAGGAGGGTCCCAGCAGAGATACTGCGATTTACATAGGAACAGATGATCCTGACAGGCCCTGAGATAATCCCACCTATAGCTTCATGCTCAGGAAGTGCAGAGTCAGACGGAGGCAAGAGACACAGCCTGATACCAAGAAGAACTGTCATCCAGCCAGGGGGACCACCACCATCCTTCCCTGAAAGAGATGGGAATGACGGGAGAGCGTGGTCCACAGGGAGGGGTGGACCAACCGTTCCTAGAGATCTCCTTGGCCATACTTTGCTGTTGGCACAGTAAGCTGAAAGCCTCGGTGATGTTCTTCACTCGTAGATAGACCAGCTCGTCTGAAGGGGCGGGGCATGACCAAGCTGGGACGCTGGGACTTGGTGGCACAGAGTCGCTCAACGGACTGGCAAAGGTCACACTACTAAACACACAGTAATAATTAAATTCTCAAGAAGCCACTTGGATACACAGTGAGTGTAGGTGGATCCACCCCATCAGGTGGATCCTGGGAGATGCACCAAGGAGAAGGAGAAGGACAACGGACACTTGGCAGGGGAGTGTCTGCTTCCTCAGCCCCTCCTGCAGGAAGTGCCAAACTCGTGGCTCTGTGCTGCTGAAGTGCACGGGGGCAGCTGAACACGTTTCTTAGTGATTAAGAAATGTCATTAAAAGGAGCAAATCGGGCTGAGTGAGCACTGCGGTGCTGCAGGGGGAAAGAGCAGCTTGGATCTGGAGGGCTCTGCAGGTCCTCCTGCACCCACCATGTCCAGGGAGAGCAAGCCGTGCCCTTCTCCCACAGCACTTAGCCCCCAGGAGGCACGCAGCTGGTATCGGGGGCGCTCTGGGGCCCCCTGCACCCACCATGTCCAGGGAGAGCAAGCCGTGCCCTTCTCCCACAGCACTTAGCCCCCAGGAGGCATTGCCTCTGCTCAGCCTGCCTCCCCCAGAGCTCTGGGAACATCCACTCAGTCACCTGGAATTATTTGTAAGTGAAAAAGCTCAAGGAAAAGGTGTCTAGAAAACTTCCGTTATATGAAATAAGGATCAGCGGCAAGACTATTCCCAGTGCAAGTCAAGTGATGCCTCAGCAGGAGGAGTGATGACACTTTTGCGGCCGGGAACAAGCAAAAAAATCATTGGACAGTTCATAACGTCGGTGGTAAAGTGAGAGCAGCCAGGAGCCAAGACTTTCCAAACAATGAGGACATGGGTGGGAGCCAGAGATACCTTCGTAGCTCAGAGCGATGGGACTTAGAAAGGCAGAGCGAGGAAGAGAGAGGACAGGCCGTGCCTGTTCCTGGTCTCCACACAGCCCTGCACTGAGTCTGTCCTTGTGGCCACAGACACGTCTCCAAGAGGCCACCGGGGTCCTCGAGTTTTGCTCGGCCACCTTGGTTTGGTGTGAGCTCATCCCCCAAATCAGCATCGTCAGGACCAAAAAGCAGGTTGAGGTGAACCTCACTGAGAGTGTGTGAGGACGGCCAGCATAGGGAGAGCAGGAAGGAAGGTGTCCGTGCATGTGACAGAGGAGGACTGTGTCTTTGGAGATCTCCAGCCAGTGCAAACACCTTCAGAGTGCAGCCCAGCGGACCGTGGCTGTGCAGCCTCTCGGCAGCCGGACGCCCTCGCACCGTTACTGCATCCTTCCCTCCCCTGCTGTAAGGATGCTCCTGGCCGCTCTCTGCCGTCCCTTTTTCTCCAGCAGCAGAGAGAGGAGAGGGCACAATCCTGTCCGGCTCTCCACAGGCTGAGGATGCTGTTTCAGCTGTCCTTCCTGCCGGGCACTGGTCTGTGCCGGTGAGGTTGGGACCCTTGTAAGCAAGAGGAGGAGAGCAGCTGGTTCCCATGTACTGACAAATCCTCCTTCGCCGTCCCCGCCACTCCCATCCTGACCTTCATGGCAGAGATGAAGGAATAATGTTGATGTGCTCAACCTCCCTCCCCTCTCCCTGTTATTTTCTCCTTGCTGCTGCAGCAAGGAGCTTGTTAGCTTTAAAGGGACGTGGCTGAGGAAGCATGGAGGACAGGAGAGACCCTGTGAAATGTTTTCCCAGCTGATTGTAAGAAATGGAGAGAAATAAATGCTCAAACATCCCTCCCCCCAGTCTCCCCAGCTTGTAGTCTGCATCCCTTCTGGCTGTGACGGCTGAGCTGGTCCATGCCTGGTCCAACACGGGTGGGTGAAGGGCTGTTTCACCAGTTTTCTCCCTTTAATCCCCTACCAGTTAACAAATCACTGCTGGAGCCAACAATGATTAGCTCTGGCATGAAGCTGTGTCCTGGTGTTCTCCATGGGATTCTCCAAGCCTTCCTGTCAGGAGCTGCTTCTCCTGCAGCCCCAGCTCATGCGCTGTCTCCTGCTCTTCCCTCGAGCAGGACCAGCTTTTCCTCCTCTCATTCTTCTCTGCCTGCCCCAGCAAGCCCCCAAACCTCCACACCCTGTTACCCCACACGTTTGAGACAGCACGGGCAGCACCGTCAGC
>NW_010395692.1:12796-17986 GCF_000710305.1 Buceros rhinoceros silvestris | reverse complement strand
GCAGGAAATTGGGGCAGAAGCATCACCCCCAGCACACTGTCTGCTGCCCCAAGGGGAAAGAACTGGGCATCTTTCCACCCCTTTGGGGATAAATTCTCTGCAATGGGCAGGATTGATCCCCTAGAAAGCCTGATCAATGATGCCCCTGGGAAATCCAGAGCAAGTCTTGGCAGTTATTACTTGTTGTGCCCCCGTGTGAAGAGCCAGCTTAACGGCAGCTCCAGGGCGGGGGCTCCATCAGACGCTGCTCTAGTTCATGGAAGGGGTTTGGCCCGCACGGCACCGCAGCACAGAGACAAGAGGAAAAGGATGAGAAAACCAGTCCCAGCTCCTAATCTGCTGTGACAGGGGCCGTTTCCCCAGGAACACCTTTGACGGGGGACAGCAGTCCTGAAGATGTGCAGTTTGAGGACAAACCCCACTCCCGGAGCAATTTAGTGCTGGCTTAAGAGGAGCAGCTTTGTGTTCTAGTACATCCAAAGTTTAATTGGTTTCTGTTGTCTCCCAGAAGAAATTGTCACTCTGTTATGGCCTCCCACCAGCCCTCTGAGCTAAAGGTCAGCTCATTTTTTATTGTTTTCTCATCCCAGTATCTTCACATCCCCGTGTGAGGCATGAATTCCTCAGAAGAGCTGACTCGGGTCACAGATTACTTTCATTATTACATATTTTATCAAATAGGGTTTATTGTGGATGGAAACTCGGAGTCACTGGGGAGTTTTCATGCCATTAACCAGTTTTGCTGAGAAATTAATGAGCTTTGCTGCATAAACTGTTTTCTGGGGTTAAATTCCTCCAGCTGGATCTATACAAATCTGCTGGTACTTACAAGAGCCCTTTGGAGGCCTTCAGAGAACAAGCAATTCATCTTCATTTATATAAGGCTTTTCAAGGCCAAATGGTCCTAAAACACTTTGCAAACTCCTTTCTTAGTTGGTGGCCCAACCCAGGATGAGTTTGTGGCCCACTGAGCTCCTCTGAAGGCACCCTACGGCTGCTCCTCCGAGCACAGAGGTGCCTACAGCTTCCCTTCCTGCCACTGCCGTGGTTCTCTGCGTGGACGGTGTTTCCTCAACGGGAATATCTGAACTGCGACGTGGCCAGACTGCTGCTGGCTGATGCTGCTTGAGCTACAGAGGTTATGGTCCTCACCCGCCCCCTGATCAAATGGCAGATCCAAGATTCATCCAGTGGTAATAAAATTTCCTTCTTACATTCTTGGAGACAAAAATGTCCGTTCCTGAAGTGCATGAAACCTTAAGGGGACAGAGCTGTGACCCCACCCCTGTGATCCCACCTCAGCAGAGCCACGCTGTGACCGATCTGCGACGTAAAAGCCATGTCCAGTTGGATGTCTCTGCTTTTCAAGGCCAAATGGTCCTAAAACACTTTGCAAACTCCTTTCTTAGTTGGTGGCCCAACCCAGGATGAGTTTGTGGCCCACTGAGCTCCTCTGAAGGCACCCTACGGCTGCTCCTCCGAGCACAGAGGTGCCTACAGCTTCCCTTCCTGCCACTGCCGTGGTTCTCTGCGTGGACGGTGTTTCCTCAACGGGAATATCTGAACTGCGACGTGGCCAGACTGCTGCTGGCTGATGCTGCTTGAGCTACAGAGGTTATGGTCCTCACCCGCCCCCTGATCAAATGGCAGATCCAAGATTCATCCAGTGGTAATAAAATTTCCTTCTTACATTCTTGGAGACAAAAATGTCCGTTCCTGAAGTGCATGAAACCTTAAGGGGACAGAGCTGTGACCCCACCCCTGTGATCCCACCTCAGCAGAGCCACGCTGTGACCGATCTGCGACGTAAAAGCCATGTCCAGTTGGATGTCTCTTTTTTTTTTTTTTATTAACTTCATCCAGATTTCCAGCAAAGTTGCAGTAATCGTGATGAATATCAGGGGAATTCAGTAAAAAAACACTTCATCAATCAAGACGGTTCAGACCCATTAGCATTCAAAGCACAGATAACCCTGATTTCACACCGCCCTACGCGTTCCTGGTTGCTTGTTTGCATGCACCTTGAAGACAACAGCTACGCGCCAAAGACATTTATTTTCGTTACAAAGCTCCAGGCAGTGAATCACTTTTACCTGCGCTGCGTTCAGCTCCCAAATAGGAGCAGCAGAGCAACGCTGAACTGCTGCACCGGCAGGTGGCACAGACCTGCCCAAAGCCCCTCACCACAAATGCTTTTCTCCCCTCAAAACGGTCACAGGATCTCAGAATTATTTTGGTTGGAAAAGACCTTTCAGCTCACGGAGTCCCCCCGTTCCCCAGCACTGCCAGGTCCCCCCTGACCCCTGTCCCTCAGCAGCACCTCCACACGGCTGGGAAACCCCTCCAGGGATGGGGACTCCACCACTGCCCTGGGCAGCCGGGGACATGCCGGCACAACCCCAATGGGACAGAAACGGCTCCTCAGGGACAACCTCAACCTCCCCTGGGACAGCTGGAGGTTGGTTCCTCTCGTCCTGTCACTTGTTCCTGGGGAGCAGAGACCGACCCCCACCTCGCTGCACCCTCCTGTCAGGGAGTTGTCAGAGCCAGAAGGTCTCCCCGGAGCCTCCTTTGCTCCAGGCTCAGCCCCCCCAGGTCCCTCAGCCGCTCCTCAGCGCATTGTGCTCCAGACCCTGCCCCACCTCCGCCGCCCTCCTCTGGACACGCTCCAGCCCCTCCGTGTCCTTGTAATGAGGGGCCTGGTGACCTGTTTTATACTTATTTATGCTGCAAGCAGCTGCTCCCAGCTGTTTCAAGGCTTAAACCCCTATTTTGCAGAGTTTTTCTTTTATTGGCATAGCACTGGTTGCTCATGTAAATCCAGCTGTGCAAAGTGTGCTTCTTCCAGGAAGCACCAGAGGTCTTGGTGGCTTTGGCTGGAGCACAGTAAGCTTGGAAGATCCCAACCCCTTTGTTTGACCTGTCCCATAGCCACGTGAACAGCAGAGGGATGGACAAAATCATCATAATGATAAATCTAATCAGGAAGGATCCCCTCTGAGATCATCCCTATGCAACCTCGCAGCCACCAGCCCTCCCAGCATCCTGCTTCTGCTTCATTCCAACCTAAGTGACCTGAGATGAGCTTGAAGCAAGTGGAAAATCAACACATAAAGCTGATGATTTATTCAGTCAATGTCCAAACTGATTACTGGTGAGAAAGAAAAAAAACCTGGGATTACGGTCTTAGTAAGGGCGAGCGCTTATGGCAGTGTCTCTTCCTGCCTGTGGACCGGCCATGCTGGTGGAGCGCTTACGAGTCATACTGGTATTAGCACACAGAGATGTGAGCACCACAGCATTATCCCCCCACCCCCGCAGCAGCAGCGGCCCCGGTGCCTGCGTTCAGTGAAAATCTCTTGCTGATGGCAGAGCTCGACCACGTGCTGATCTCCAAGCTGCCCGTGCAGCGGGTGAGGAGAAAAACAAGCTGCTGCCAACCGGGGGCTGCATCCTCAGTACTACCCACCCGGATCTTCCGCTGCCTGCAACTGGTAGTGCTGGAGGAACAGAACCTCCCGAGAGCTGCAGCAGGTCCTGGAGCTGCCCAGCATTACACCTGTCGAGGCAAAACTCCAGCAAGCTGCATTTTCAGCCGGCTTGTGGCTCCCCTGGGGTCAGCAGCCGTGTTCAGGGTCTGCAGTTTTAGGGTAAATTGAGGTGGCAGATGATGGAGCTGCTGGGATGGCTCTGCCTTCCTCCAGCTCTGCCCCACTCCAGCATCACCGTGCCCAGCACTCCCTCCTCCCTCTGCCCAGCCCTGCACCCAACACCCGCTGGTACTCCAGCCCTGCACCCGCTGGTACTCCAGCCCTGCACCCGCTGGTACTCCAGCCTTGCAACCGCTGGTCCTGCACCCAACACCCGCTGGTACTCCAGCCCTGCACCCGCTGGTACTCCAGCCCTGCACCCGCTGGTACTCCAGCCTTGCACCCGCTGGTACTCCAGCCCTGCACCCACTGGTACTCCAGCCCTGCACCCACTGGTACTCCACACTTGGGTGCTTGTGACCCACTTGTGGGTCGAAGGAGAAGCCACCCCTGCACAGGAGAGCCCAGCTGACCCCGGCACCTCAGCCCCAGGGCAAACACACAGCTGCCAGTGGGCTGCGAGGCTCCCATCCCCTTTTGCCAGCGTGGTCTTGCGCTGATCCACTCTTCCCATGACAATAGCTGAGTCCCTGCCAGTTTACACGACATTTTCTAGCAATTTGCACTTGGCGGCATTGAACACTTTGCTAAAAATCAAGATATATGAACGTCTACTGCCTTCGCTTCATCCCCTAATTTAGCAATTCTATCAAAAATGTAATTAAGTTTGTCTAGCATGATTTGTTCTTAATAAACCTGAGCTGCTCGCAGTTCTGCTGTCCTCTTGGTGTTTAGAGCTATTAATATTTGCCCAGCAAATTTGCTGGGATTTGAAATGAGATTCATATAAACTTGTATATATTAGCTAATTAATAAACAATAGTAATACACAAGACGAAGTAAATGAGCAGTGTCCAGCGCTCGCACTTTTCTACCTGATTAATTCTGTCACCATTCCTCTCTGCAGGAGCGGGCGTCAGCTCCGCAGCACAGCCCCGCAGATGCTGGCAGGGAGGCTCAAGCATGGTCCTCAAGCCAAGAAGCGATGAGGTCAGAGGACTTACGTGCCTCAGAGCAAAGCCTCCATGTTCCCATGGTCCGTGGGGAAAAGCAGAAGAGAGAGGATGTCCCCAGCAACCCTCCTCCAGGCTCCATCTGTCACCCTGTGGTTGTCAGTAGTCTGGGGACTTCCCAAGCCACCAGGGACTTCCACACCATCACATCTGGTGGCCTTGTGCTCCCCATCTCCTGCTCTGAGATGATGCCTCCTGTTGGACCATGAGCACTGCCTGCCCTGCTCTTCCCTCTGTTGGATTAAAGCACCTTTAATACTCATGCTCCCCTGTGAAGATAATTAAGCACCACAATGAAATTATTAAGGATCCTCTTTTTTGTGACACTAACAGCCTTTGTCCCAAGCACGTTTAGGAAGTGCACCCTGGAAGCGAGTTTCCCATGGATGCGTGTCATTTTCTGTCCCATATCCCACCTGGGATGTGATCCCATACCCTGGGCTCATGGGTCTTCTCCTGCCCCGTGGCATGTCCATAGCTTTAGGGTCCCTCCACCTGCTGCCGTACAGAAGAGTCTCTTTGAGCAC
>NW_010395692.1:12340-12673 GCF_000710305.1 Buceros rhinoceros silvestris | reverse complement strand
CCCCCCTGCTGCCGTAGAAAGGAGTCTCTTTGAGCCCCTTTGGAGCTGCAGCAGCCAGCAGAAGGTCACTGGCTCCTTCAGAGATGTATTTCTAGAGAAATCAAACACATTGATGGCTAAAAGGCTCTTCTCTGTACCAGTCATTAGCTCAATAATAGAATAAAATAAATGTCGGTCTTATGTCACTGCGTATTGTGAGTGGAGATGACACAAGCCATTCGTCCCTGTCACCTCTACATGATTCTTATCACACTCTGTAAATATCTCCAGATAAGAGTTGAAAAGAAAAGCAGAGATGGCTGAAAATTTCAATCAAAAGACTTTTTTTGACGG
>NW_010395692.1:10953-12178 GCF_000710305.1 Buceros rhinoceros silvestris | reverse complement strand
GAAAATGTGCAAAGAAAACAGAAAGCTCAAAAAAAAAATCCAACAACAAATTACAGGAGAAGATCTTGGTTTCTCAGAAATTCTTGGGGTTTTTTTTCCAGTTAAAAGTCCACGTTTTCTGCCAACACCCTCCACACCCAGCCTGGTGCTTGCTCAAGGCTTCAGACCCACCAGGATGGGGAAGGGGACGCTGAGCCCAAGCCCAGAGGCAGTGGGTGACCCTGGCTTATAGCACAAAGTAGATGTTTACAATTTATAATCGTGTTCCAATTACGGGCTGGGAAAGCGCCTGGAATTGAGCCTGTCGCCGTTATTTATGGGCAGTGTAATCCTAACCCAATAGATACCTCTCACGCAGAAAGCTAACATTTTTCACGGGCACGCTGAAAGCGATCCTTCATGCTAATAGAGTCTGTTCCCAGAGGGAAATCAGCCTGCACAGCCGCCTCGCCGGCTGCCCAGGGAGCAGCATCTTAACGCACGGAGCTCCAGAGGTCTTGATCAAAAAGCAACGGGCTGCTAAAAACGGAGATGGGCTTTTGGGATACACCCGAAGCCAAAGATGGGACCGGGAGGAGGAGCGGGGATGGCCACCTCCTGCCAGGTGCTGGGATGGAGATGGAGGAGAGCGGGGCAAGTTCCCCACCCTTCCCGTGCTTCCTCCTCTTCCCTTGTGCCCCTTGGGGCTCAGGTGGGAGTATCTGCATTTGGAGACCGCTCTCACCTCGGTGAGAGCCCGGGTTTATCCGGAGCCTGCTGCCTGTTTCTCCAAGAGGAGCTGGCCTTTGTGCAGCAGGGACAAGGGATGTTCAGAGCACCTGAACCAGGACGTGGTGCCAGCTGGTTCCTGGAACGCTTAGGACGTGCAAAATGTGAAACACCACCTGGCTGCCTCTTCCTGCCCCCTGAGGGAAGGAAGCACTTGCCTGCTGGATGGTGACCCCGCCTCTCACAGCTCTTCTTGTGGACTGGCAGAAGAGGAGCTCCAAAGCCAGCAGGTCTCAGCCATGTTTTGGGGGTAGCAAACCTTGTCCTGGTCTGTGTGTGCACAGACTGGTCCATGACAGGTTCCTCTGAGCATGCCTGTCCAGGGTGCACAGGCTGAAGGGCCGCTAGATCCATGAATAAAGTATATATAAAATATAATTTTGACTCCTGAAGGTCCACTGGGAGGTAGATTCTTGAATAAACCCTCCCCACCCTCCTCAGACGTCTCCCCCGCTCT
>NW_010395692.1:8164-10860 GCF_000710305.1 Buceros rhinoceros silvestris | reverse complement strand
GGGTGAAGTGCATGCTGGGCTGTGAGAAGAGCAGCTGTAGCAGGGCAGTCATCTTCATCTCCATCTCGATGACCTTGATTTTGCATGACAAGCTGCATACTTAATTAATTAAAGAAAAATCCCCTCCGTTCCTTCTAAAAGGCCATTATTTTAAATTTGACAGGTAATTACAAGTGAAGAAATGATAGATCTTCCTGAACACTGTTTGTCTTTACCAGAGGCATTAATTATGGATGTTTTAAAGCTGAGGCTGGATGTAGCTGAAGAAGTGTCACTGGATGAAGAAGTGCTCAGGACCACCTTGAGCATGACTTCCTGATGGGTAGCCCCATCACTGCATTTCCTCCCACACCGCAGGAAGGATCCTGCTCTTCAGAAGCTTGATAGTGGGAGCAAGAGATTGAAACAGCTAAATAAAATTCACAGAGAAACTCATAACGGCATGACACACTTGGCCTCTGGAACTCATTGCCATCATATATCATCTGGCAGCGCTTAGGGATCACTTTTTTATGCAGATAATAAGAAAATCCAGTTTTAGCAAAGAAAAAAGAATGAGAATCAAGATGTTTTGTGAACAGTGGAAGAGCCCGAGTCCTCATGCAATAGTGTGCTCAGTCCCTTAAATGCGCATCCCACAGTAATCCCAGTAATGTTCTCCAGAGGAAGAGGAGGCCACCACCTTGCTGGCTGGGGAACCAGCTACTTCCAGACTCCCCATCTGATGGCCAAGTGCTGCCCACCTTCCTCTTGGGCAGGGCATTAATCTGGATCCCTCTTCTCTATTCAGCCGATGATCTCCACAAAAGCTGTAGGATCTCCATCATCCCTCAGACCATGCTGTGGAGGGAGACAAGACACTGCTGACCTTGTGCCCCCATGTCCCAGGGGCTGCCACAAAGCTGGCGTGCTGGCAAAGACGGTACTTTTTCAAGCCGTCATGGCTGAGTTATTATTTGCTTATCACATCACCCACTGAGGCTCTAAAAGGTGATTCATTTTGGTAGGTGATAAACCCAAGTCATCAAAGCACCAGAGTCAGCCAGAAAAGTGCTTTCACTCAGACCTCGTGTGGAAGTAGCAGGTTTGATGAGCTTCTGGTTGCGAGCGAAACCAGCCACTAACACACAGGTAACGTGAGGGGAGATTCAGATGAGAGAGAAGGAAGAAATTGTTGCTGCTGAGGGTGGAGAGACCCTGGTGCTGCCCCGAGAGAGGTGGTCAATGCCCCATCGCTGGCACCATGGCAGGTCCAGTTGGCCCTTGGGGCTCAGAGCCCCCTGCTCTGGGTGCAGCTGTTCCTGCTCCCTGCGGGGGGGTTGGACTGGGGGAGCTGTGAAGGTCCCTTCCAATCCCAAACGGTCTATGACTCTGTGATTCTAAGCAGTCAGTTGCCTTTCCTGGGGCACAAACGCTATTTACACCTCCCAGCCCAGGAGTTCCACACGCAGCCGCTGTGCTGCTGGTGGGCAGCGCGTGGTGTGGGGTGCTGACCGCTGTGATGGGGCTGAGGGAGGACGCAAAGGATCTCAGTTCCACCAGAAACGCAGATGGTTCAGAAAGGATCCTCCCGTACCCCTGCCCCTTCCTGGCACAATATTAAATCAGCAGAGATCAAAATCCCTCCCCTTGGTTTCTAGCTCAGCTTTGCACTCACCACACCGCAGAAAACAGGCTCATCCCTCCACACGTTGCTCCAAGGAGCATACCTGTGCCAGGACTCCCTGGGAAGTCCACGCTCTGCTCCCACTCCACCCCATCTCCCAGCCCAGCGTGGAGGTGCAGCAGCACGGAGCAGCAGCTGGTGGGATGCTGGGGACAGCCCTGGGAGAAGGGCTCCAGCCAAGCAGTTGCCAAGGAGATGATGCTCTCCCATCCCGCTCTCACTCCTGACCTTTCGCTCGCGGCGATTTCCTGCCTGGCTGAAAGAATAAGCAAAGGCGTTTAGTACATCTGTAAGTGCCGTTAGCGGGGAAATTGCACACACCGTGGCTGTAACGATCATTAGGAGGGCGATTTGCAAAGACCAGCAATAAGTCAATGAAAGCTGATGTCACGTTAAAACCAGTGTCCGCCCGCAGAGGGGAGCTGACAGCCAGGGCAGGCCCCTCGATGATGGCCACCTCCTGCTTTCCCCAATCCACCCATAAAGCCCCGATTAAGCAGAAGCATTCAGGTGGTGTCCAACTACCCAAACCGGCAACCGCACCGGTCGTTTGTCAGTGCTAGACGAAAGCGTGTGGCGGGGCCCTGAGTGCGCTGGGGGAGTGTTGGCCAAGGGCTAAAGGACCAGCAGCATCCCGTTTCCATCGACTTACGGAGAGGGCCCTGTCTGGGGGACCCGGGGGACCACGCACAGGCAGGAGCCCAGGGCACGCAGCCAGAGCACATCTACAGCCACGTTTGCCCCTTCAGGGAGGATTTCCCTCATGCTGGAAAAAGCTGGATTCAGCTGAGAGGAGCAGCCTTTGCAGGCTGCCAACACGAGCCGGTGCAGATCCAGGCAAACCCGGGCTGACATCCGGGAAGGTGCAACGTGGCACCATAACACAGCGCTCGTGCCCCTTCGAGACCCTCCCTTGAGCTGTGATCCTGGTCCCACCACGGGCTCAGGCAGCTGCCTTTGCATCCCATTGCCACGGAAGGTTTTCCCCCTGGTTACAAGAACTGGATTCTTATTTTTGCTGGAAAGCTGG
>NW_010395692.1:3788-7963 GCF_000710305.1 Buceros rhinoceros silvestris | reverse complement strand
TGCTGCCCTCCAGCCCCCCCCAGCCTCCCTGCCCTTCCACGTGCTCTGCAGCAGGGCAGGTGTCCACCCCCTTCTTTCCATGCTTTCCTTGTCAAAGGGCAGACACAGCATTGAGACATCTCAGGAGGCCCCGGAAGGTTGGGCTGGAGCCAGGCTCCTGCGTTAAACACAACTCCTGTCAATGAATAACTTACGAGGTACGAAAGGCTCCACAGCCCAGCTGCCAGGCACAGGCAGATCTTTCACACTTGTCTTCACCCAAGGGGAAATCCCAAATCTGCTGCAAACCACTGCAAAGGTTTCACACGTGCCCAAGATGAGCCCATCCTGGGTAGGTAAAGATGTCCCCCCAGGAAGGCATCCTGCCCCTGCAGGTATTACCACGCCAATGGAAGTGCTGCCAAGAGAAGCATCTCTGGATGCTTGTACTGAGCCGTAATCACTCTGGAGTCACTTTATTGTTCTTTGAGCAGCCTTGCACAGAAGTAAAGAACAAATTCAAATTATTAAACCCCTTAATCACTCCTTGTCACCCAGCACACAAAGAAGGGATGAGATTGCGAGCACCATCGGTGGTAGAGCCCAATCAGAAACCCTTTGGCTGAGCAAGGGTGAAGATGAGCAGTCAGTGATGGTCACCTCTGCCCTGGATGTCTGTCTACCACCTGGGTGACCACACCAAGACTTTAAGGCTTTTAGGGGCTTTTTGGTCCCCACATCAGTTGAGCTTTTCATCCTAGTGCCTCCCTCCACCATGAGTATCGTGGGGACACAAGCGCTCCTCTCCAGCACTGGGACGTTACCAGGATAAGTCGCTGAAAACTGTGAGATGGTGAGACATGACTGTGTCTCCACCACGGACCTGAGAGAGACATGAAGGAGGGGGCCTTGATGGGAAGAGCAGGAAGGTGCAGTAGAACAAGAGATTTATTCTAGCCCTTGTCAGCGGGAGGAGGCACCATGGCATCACCCAGGCTGCTGAGGGAGGACACTCAGGATAAAGCAGATGGGATGGGAGAGGCAGATCAGCTCTGCACGGTGCCTCCTCCCTGCTCAGGGACGACAGATGAACACAGGAGCACCTGCAGCACCCCAGTGTGTCTTCACTGGGTGGGAAACGGGCAGGAAAACCAACCAGTTGGCCAGTGCTTAATGAGATGATGTCCCTAAGCTCATCACATTGAACTAGCTCAGGCACCATGTCCAGGGCAGGGCAGAAGAACAGTGTGCTGAGAGAAGGATGGTTTGAGAGCCTTGGGTAGCCTGGAGGGGCTGGGGAAGTTAAGGCTTGTCCCTGGCATAAGGACAACTACAGACACTTCCCATGGCTTTGGAGTCTCCTATTCCCCACCTTACTCCTCATTCCTCCTGCCACAGATTCACAGGCGCTGAATCATTGAGACCAACTTCCTCAGCACCACAGGCCACTTCATCTCCCCCGGTTCCCCAGTAACTCATGTGGGAACGAAGCATCTCTCAAACCATCCAGTCTCCGCGGGAGAACCCACCTCTTCCTTAAGAGGTCTGCTGCCATGGTTGATCACCTGTCCGCTTGAAGCACGAGCCTCGTTTCTCATCGCAGCCACCACTTCCCTCTTGTACCCTTATTCCACCGGATGTTTTGCCCTTCCAGAGACGCTCACACTGGAATAAACGCAGCTCCCAGTGTGCCTTTTGAGGAGCTGAATAGTATAAACTCTTTCGTTCCCCCACCACTTTCTCCTGCTCATCCATCACTAACACTAAAAAAGTGTACAAGGATCCATCCTGCATCGCTCCCAAAGGGTGACGCTTAATAAGCTGGTTTTATTCTCCTCTCCGGCACAGGAATTGCTCACACAGGAGTTTCAGGGCTCACGAAAGGGACATTTTTATCATTTAGTCATTGAAGGTTTTCAAATCCCTTAATTATATGCAATTCATAGCGGTTTGAAGGAGCCGAACAGCATCGGCAATTTCTGTAACAATCAACACAAAAGTGTCTTCCAAGTGTCTCTTTTATGTCGTTTTCCCCATAATCATGGCAGAGAGATAAAGTTCAGTAATTTATTTCCACTAATACAGTCAGGCAGCAATTGATGTTTTTTATGAGGGTGAATATGTCTGTGGCATGTACTAATGTTTATAGGCTGGTAAATGTGATTTATATGGAACGGCCGGCGTTGCTGTTGGTGAGGACTCAGCGTTTCTAGGAGAGCTAATAGGATTTGCATCGATGAGATTGATATCAATTAAGTGTTCCCCGGTTCGCAGAGCGCGGCTGGCTCGTGGTTTCCACCTGCTCTGACCCCAGCCGGGGAAAGGTCCGCTTGCTTCGCAGGCAGCCAGCGGGTGTTTGACCCCAGTGAGCACAAACCACAAGGGATTTGGTTGCTCTTGCTGGTCCCAGCCCCAGAAACAACAGGTCTGCTCAGGCAGGAGGTGCTGGCTCCTCTCGGCTCTTCCTCCCACATTTAAGGAGATGGAATGTCATGGGAAGGGGACAGCGTCGACATGCATGTCACGGCTTAAGGCACGAGCATCTTCTGGATGCATCTGCTCACCTCCCCGACAAGCACCTGCCGAGCCAGGGGAAGGTGCTGAGGGGACTGTATGGCTCCAGCAGCTCTGTCTGCGCTCACAACGGTCCGGTCACGGTGGTGTTTCAGTGCCCTCTTGTGCCCAAGCACAGAGGGTTTATGGAGGGGCTGAGCTCGGAGAGATGCTGCTGATTCGAAGGTCTCCTCCGTGGTTTTGCAAAGAGGGGAGAAGGTTTTCCACCAGGATCAACCCCCTTAGCATGACCCTGGTCTGGCCTGAACCCATGGAGAGATAAAACCACAAACAAATTAGGCTTAAGGCTATTTTAAGTAGCAGGAGCCTCAGGTCGCAAGGGAGGCTGCCCACAGCCGGGAAGGCCAGGAGGACTTGAGGTGACTCCCTGTGAAGACGGCACCGTGGGGCAGCCCATCGCTGCTGGAGAGGTGTGGGAGGAAGCGATGGGGCTGGAAATGATGCTGGGGACCTGCCAGGACACTGTCCTCACCTGCTGGCATCGGTGCAGCTTCCCGGTGCGGTGCACCCAGGAGTTTCAGCGTTAACAGGCTGTTTAAGATGATTCTCCGCCTCTCCCTCCCACCTTGAAGCATCTTGGCTGAGCTGGAAAACACAGGATTTGTCCCAGCTCTGTCCCATGATACCAACTGCCACATGAGCCGCCCGCCCTCCAAGCCCAGCCTTTGCCAGTGATCCATGGGGATGGAGGCCACCGAGAGGGGTTGTCCCCAGCCTCCAGACAGCACGAGTCATCCTGAGCCCATCCCGCTACCTTTCAGCAGCGGATGGAGTTTGACAGGCTCCGGAGTCAGGCTGAAAGCTTACAGCAGCCACACGACAGCGGTGTGAGGAGATGACAAACTCCATCTCGTTACAGCTTGGAGAAGGTTAAACAGGAGCCGCCCTCCCAGCATCGCTTTAACTCCCCCTGACAGGGAAACCCTCCCTGCACAGGTAAATAATTTCAAACCTGAGTTTTCTGGCTGATGACTCAAAGCTCCACCGTGTGCCTTATGCGAGGTGTCAGGCAGAGCTGTGCTGCAGGTTGGGCCCAGGTGGAGCTGGGATGGACGGGGTAGGCGCGAGCTTGCAAAGACTCATGGTTGGACAAAGGTTTTGCAGCAGCCAGCCTGAGGATGACATGAAAAAGAGATAATTTCCTTCCAAAGGGGAAACACGTCTGCTGAGTCGAAAGGAGTCATGTCCTCTGAGCATGGCATCTGCTTGCCCCAGGACCAGCACCCACCCCGCTGGGAGACTTCCACTGGTAATCAGCTCAAGATGCAGAGCCTGAGATGTGGAGGGGCACCAAAAGCCGGTGGTCCTACAGCTGGGGGGGAAACCATCCCTAGCGATGTCACTCTGCAGCAAGAGAAAACCAGGGGCTGTCCATGGCTTCACAGGCTGAGGCTAATGGCATCTGCTTGCCCCAGGACCAGCACCCACCCCGCTGGGAGACTTCCACTGGTAATCAGCTCAAGATGCAGAGCCTGAGATGTGGAGGGGCACCAAAAGCCGGTGGTCCTACAGCTGGGGGGGAAACCATCCCTAGCGATGTCACTCTGCAGCAAGAGAAAACCAGGGGCTGTCCATGGCTTCACAGGCTGAGGCTACAGCTGCCCGGGAAGCAAGGGGTGACG
>NW_010395692.1:0-3663 GCF_000710305.1 Buceros rhinoceros silvestris | reverse complement strand
CACACAGCGTGGTCACAGCTGGAGGCTGTGGGTGGCACCAAGTGCTGCAGAGTCGTGCAGGTGCTGGTGGGTGCAGCCCCACACGTGGTGCGAGTGGGATTCATGTTCTGAGCTCTCTGCTGTGAAATGTTCCTTTCACCCAAGCTTCTGCAGCAGCCATGAATCAGAGCCATCTCCATCCCACCACCTCCAACAGCCTGTTGCTTTATAGCTCTCCCTGGCTCTTGGCAGCCACTGCTGCCTGGGAAGGGGTTTAACACGTGGAGACCACGTCCATGGCTGGAACCAGACCAGCCACTTCAACCCCCTGAGAAATAAAACCTAACAATGGTGGAATCTGCAAAACCCAGGTTTTGCTTGGTGGTTCTCTAGAGGTTCCCCTCAGACCTTCCTCCGGAGCACAGCTTTTTTCTGGAAATCTCTGTGGTAATCGGGGGGAGACCCCGCCGAGGGCTGCCACCACCCCAGCCACTTCAACCCCCTGAGAAATAAAACCTAACAATGGTGGAATCTGCAAAACCCAGGTTTTGCTTGGTGGTTCTCTAGAGGTTCCCCTCAGACCTTCCTCCGGAGCACAGCTTTTTTCTGGAAATCTCTGTGGTCATCATGGCCCAGGGGCTCTGTGCCTTCCCTTGACATGGTCATGGCTGCTCATCAAACCCCAACGGTTCCTGCTGCCTCCCTCCACCACCCGTGACAGTCCATCTGCGAGATTTTTCCATCTCCCAGTAGTGTTACTGTGATAAGCTAAATATCTCCCTTCCATCCCCACAGTATGAACTGGCCACCAGAATGGATTTGTAATTTGTATGTTAATTGAATCTGCCTCCAGGGCCCTCCAGACCAGGAGGTTTAATTGAAAAACACTCCAAGGATGCTCATTCAGAGAGGAAGCTTCCCCTGGTCCACGCAGACAGCTGAGAACAAGCCGCCTTTCCAGAGGCACCAGGTCTCACCCACCCTGATGAACAGGGTCTTGCTAATTAGGCTTCAGCCTGGCCGCATACCAGGAGAAGCAGCCAGGGTAAGCACGTTGGCTCCTCACTGACAAAGAGAAGGTCCTTTAATCAGCATCCTCTAGGCTTTGACCCCTGTGCTAATGATGTGGCGCCTGGTGGGATGCTGGGAAATTCCCAAATTTTATGAGGAACCTCAGTGAAGTCATCGTTGGGGTCTCCACACCCCTGAAAACATCACAAGAGGAGATGAAAACCAGCTTCCAAGTTAAGTGGCGAAGGTGCCTCATGTTCCTGTGAGCTCCAGGGAGGAAGGAAAGCGGATTTTCCCCGAGCACCTGCTGATCGCCAGCGGTGGGCGGAAGCAGAGCGGTGCTGAACTGCCAGAGCTCTCAAAGCTGCACCCATGAGGGACCGGAACCCCCACGATGTTCCCGCACAGCCCGGCTCCGCTTGCCTGCTGGCAAACTGGCGCTGTGAATTATCGGCAACCTCTGCCCCGCTGGGAAAGCTCCCGCCGGAGCAGCCGGACTGGGCTGGGCGGGCTGGGATGGAGCATCTCCCACTGCAACAGGGCTGGGAAAACTGGGGAGAAGGGCAAAGAAGCAACGTGCTGAAGGTCGCTCAGCAAACCAGGGCTGGGAGGAGGAGCCCCGCCTGTGCCCACGCCCCGGGGATTTCCATGCGCTCACGGCAATGAAAACGGAGCTGGAAAAGCAATAAAATTCTAATCCTCATGATTTTTGCCTTCTTTCCCTGAAAGCTCATTGCTTCTGCCAGGGCCCACTGGCCACACTGCGGAGCACAAGGGAGGCAACAGAACTGCCGCTGCTAAAGCCTTTTGTTTATCTGCCTTATTTGCAGGAGTTTATGTGGGTTTAGGAGCATCTCTTACATTTCAGCAAAAGGAAAAAAAACAAACCCCAAGAGGTGAAGGGTCTCTGGTTTCGATCTCTCTCCTGTCACTGAGCAGGAAAAGCTGCTCTGTGCCCTGGGGAATGGTTTTCCTATGGGAAAGGGAAGCGGTGCCCAGCACAGCCCAGTCTGAAACAAAGCAAGCAAATTGCCCAGATGACTGGCAGAGCCGTGGGTGTCCCCACGGGAAGGGACACCCAGCATCACTGCTGCCCCACTGAGCTGAGAAGCCACCAGGGATGAGTCTGGGACAAAGCCCCACTGAGGACTTTAAGGGACACCAAGCATCACTGCTGCGCCACTGAGCTGAGAAGCCACCAGGGATGAGTCTGGGACAAAGCCCCACTGAGGACTTTAGCCCTGTAAGAGGGGAAGGGCTGAAAGGAGCCTTTTCTGACCCAGTAATACGTGGGAAATCCGCCCTGGAGAAGTCTTCAGTGACTACTGGGATGCAGGGAGGCTTCACCATCACCTTCAGGCAGGTTTTGCCTGTGCCCAGTGCCCAGACACTGCTGGAGGGGAAAGACATCGTCACTTTTACTGCCCATCCCGGTGCCTTCACCAGCCAGACAGGGATGACACAGCACCCAGATGCCCCCAAATCCTAGAAGCCTCCCCCAAACCATCAGTAAACTCGCTGGGACAGCAGACAACTCCTAAACCTGCAGCGAGGAGATGACACCGGCGCAGAGATCGACTCGTCAGGTGAGTAACTCCGAGAGCGGAGCGCAGCCCCTGAGTATCACCGAGGAACCGCCGCGCTGGAGCCGCATCCAGCCTTCCGCAGCGTCTCACTACAGGTTACCAGCGGCTTGTCGTCGCTAGAGCAGCGTTTCGTGTCTGCTTAATGGAGTGTCAGCACTTCTGAAGGGGAGAGACATGTTCTAACAATGGTGTAAGGCGGCGGTGGAGGCCTGCAGGGGGGGAGGAAGAGCTGGGTGGTTTGGAAAGCTGGGCGGGGGCCGTTCCCAGCGTCAACTGCCCCAAAACCTCACTTCATCCCCATTTCCAGCAGCAGCAGCGAGCCGAACAACAGGGATGCAGGAGATGTAATTTAAGTGGAAAATTTGCTTACTCAGTGCTTTGTTCCATCTAAAGCTAACAGAGCGAGGCTCGAAGGGGACATGGGTGTCAGGGGTACATTTGGGACACCTTTGGGGAGTCCCCGCAGAGGCCACCTTGTCCTATAGACATTCCGGCCCAGCACTGTGTCCCCCTGTCTCCATGGGGAGCAGCCCCGGCTTGTCCCAGCGCTTGGGGAGGAATGACCCTGCTCCCAGTCTCATGGGATGAATAATCCAAAACCAAATAAACCAAAAATAAGCCCAGATGTGCCAGTCCAGCTCCACATCCCCAGCACAGGGGATGAGAAGCCATGGTGGGCAAGCTGGCAAGAGACAGGGTGGTTTGGGGTGCAGTGGGCTCCTCTGCAGAGCCCTGTGCAACCCAGTTCAGAGCCAGCACCCACATCCTCACGCCAAGGGGTGCCCCAGGTAGCCCCACTCCTACCCCTGCTCATTGGCTCTGACATATGTGAGCACAGCCCCCGCTCCCCACCGTGCCATGCCGTGGCATTTTAGACTAGCAGCCATGCTGTCCCCCAGACTGCAGCGGGGCTGGGAGCTGTGTGAAGACCCTATCCCCCCTGGGGAGGCCATTTTCACTTGCAACTTCAGCTGAAGATCTGTGAAAATTCTACTTTATTACTCCTGACTGAACGGCAGAAGATAAAGTCTCCTTCACACCCTATCTGCGGGATGGCGCGGGCATCGCCTTCCCCACCACGGCACAT
>NW_010395691.1:0-6888 GCF_000710305.1 Buceros rhinoceros silvestris | reverse complement strand
GCGGCTGCCACCGGTTACAGGTGAAGAAAACCGAGGAGGTGGCAGACAAAGCGGTCAGGAGAACAAGTGGGAATTTGCCGAATACACGATTCCTCACCTGGGCACTACAGGGACAAGCAGAACAATACATGTTATAGAAGAGCCTCCCAATGGAAGTGTAAATCCCAAGGGTATTAAAACAGGAGCTCAGAGAGTTTGGGGATATTATTGTGCCTGCTAGGGACTGGGGGAGCTGGGGCCAGGGACCCAGGAGGTACATCCCACTTTGTGCAGCTAAATGAAGTGTCGGTGGAAAAGGAGGGATCGGCTCCAGGGACTCTGCCCTGCTACAGCTGACGAACTCCACCACATCTCCTCAAAACTTAACCCCTTTGGTCTGGCTTCGCTCTCTGGGTTCCCCAGGGGTGGCTGGCAGTTACCGTAGGACTGACGATTTGCCTGGTAAGCACAAGCATTCATCTGCTTTAGAAAGAGATGTAAAAAGACAACCAGGTGATCAGGGCTAGTCAGCACAGGTTTATGAAAGGCAGGTCCTGTCTGACCAACTTGTTGTCCTTCTATGACAAGCTGACCCGCCTAGTGGATGAGGAAAGAGCTGTGGATGTTGTCTACCTGGAATTTAGTAAAGCTTTTGACAGTTTCCCACAGCATTCTCCTGGAGGAACTGACTGCATAAGGCTTGGATGTAGTGTACTACATTGTACTACATCAATGAGAGTGTCTTCTCCACTGGATGAAAAACTGGCTGGACGGTCAGGTCCAAAAAGTGGTGGAGAATGGAGTTCAATCCTGTTGGTGGCCGGTCACAAGGGGTGTTCCCAAAGGTTCCCAAAGTGTTGGGGCCAATTCTGTTTAATATCTTTATCAATGATCTGGATGAGAGGATAGAGTGCACCCTCAGTAAGTTTGCAGGTGACACCAAGTTGAGCAGGAAGTGTTGATCTTGAAGGTCGGGAGGCTCTACAGAGGGATCTGGGTAGGCTGAGGCCAATGGTATGAGGTTCAACAAGGCCAAGTGCCAGGTACTGCACTGGGGCCACAACAACTCCCTGCAACGCTACAGGCTGGGGGAAGAGCAGCTGGGAAGCTGCCCGGCAGAGAAGGACATGGGTGTGTTGGTTGACAGCTGACTGAATCTGAGCCAGCAGTGTGCCCAGATGGCCAAGAAGGCCAATGGCATCCCAGCTTGTATCAGCAACAGTGTGGCCAGCAGAACCAGGGCAGTGATTGTCCCCCTGTACTCGGCACTGGTGAGGCCACACCTTGAGTACTGTGTCCGGCTTTGGGCCCCTCACTGCAAGAAGGACGTTGAGGTGCTGCAGCGTGTCCAGAGAAGGGCAACAAAGCTGGTGAAGGGTCTAGAGCGCAAGTCTTATGAGGAGCAGCTGAGGGAACTGGGGTTGTTTAGTCTGGAGAAGAGGAGGCTGCGGGGAGACCTCATCGCTCTCTTACAACCACCTGAAAGGAGGTTGTAGTGAGGTGGAGGCTCAGTCTCTTCTCCCAAGTAACAAATGACAGGACAAGAGAAAACAGCCTCATGTTGCCCCAGGGGAGGTTTAGGTTGGATATTAGGAAAAAACTCTTTGCAGAGGGGGTTGTGAAACATTGGAACAGGCTGCCCAGGGAGGTGGTGGAGGCCCCATCCCTGGAGGTGTTTTAAAGATGTGTGGATGTGGTGCTGACGGATATGGTTTAGGGACCCTGGCAGTGCAGGGTGAATGGTTGGACTCAATGATCTTAAAGGTCTCCTAACCAAAATGATTCTGTGATTCTGTCTCTGTCTTCCATACCAACAGGAGGTTCAGAGTGGCTGCCTAGGACTGGTAGGCGGAGCAAGATCGATGCTCATCTACGCAGCCTCTAGCAAGTTACAGGATCCATAAAACAGTAACAGAAGAGCTGAACAACAAAGTTGTCACAAGAATTAAGAGCTATAAACTGGCCAGGAGTAAATTCAGGCTGGAGATGAGGAAGAGGTGATATAATAGATCCTTTTGGCACAAGTTCCTATCACGAGGTGAGAAGAATGAGGAAGGAGTTGGGGCAGAGATGGGGACCTCTTCCAAATATAATAAAAGATAATTGCTTGAAGAGAAAAAATGGTAATTACTTCTTACAAGCACTATTTTAACTAGGCCATCAGTATCACCTCCTAGTCACCAGTTATAATATTAAGATGCGTAACAAGGACATTTCAGATCAAATGTTGCCATGTACTTAACTTTAGAATCCCACACTCCATGTGACAGGAAAAAGCAGAATTAGTTTCCTATCACAAGATTTGGAAACTTAAAAACTATTTAACAGCCTGAAGAACAACAGCCATGAAGAACAACAGCCACAAAGAACAACAGCCACACACTGCTTTGCTGAAGCCTGTGTTGTGAACACACCTGTGTTGAGGTCTGTATTATGGCTGTGAAGTTAAAAAATCCCGAAGAACGACCTTGATCTTTTCCTGTTGACCTCCAGAAAACACAGAAACCTAAGTGCTTTCTGTAGATACTGTCCCTTGAACAGCCTTAACACCCCAAAAGAGGAAGAGCACTTGTAGCTCGTCACAGTGATCAGCGTGAGCTGTGACTCCAGTAGTGAAACGGGGCTATGCACTCCCTGTCAATGCATAAGGTTTAGGTGGCACTGCTCTATAGCGTCAGAAGAAAAGGGTTGAGGGAACATGTTTGTTAGTTCTTCATAAGCTACATTTGTTGATCTTTGAACCAGAACTTGCTAACAGCCTGTCACCATAGTTTTTCAAGTCTAACAAGAATAATTATTTTGAAAGCATACAAGCCTTTCTTGCCTATGTCATGTCTGCAGCAACTGTAAAAAAAAAGGTATCTTTCCTTTCAGATCCCAAGTGACATGTAGAATTCAAGCCTTGGTGCACTACACCTCTATAAATACTACAAATAGAGTCTACATCCACTGCTTACGTCCACAAGATAAAAACATATTAGAAACAACTGCTTTAGGAGCAGCTTCCCTCGTGGACATCCAGGACTTTCTGAAATGCTCAGTGCATGTGGGAATAGGTATCCCTGAATTATTGTTCTGTGTGTTGGTAGAGATCTTAGAAATACGTACGCATTACAATCCAGAAATCACTTAGCCAGAGCTTATTTGCATCATATTACTATGTCTTTTGCCAGAAGTCATTGTGGCTGCACACAGTATTTGGCAAGAGTTTAAAATGGCTCTGATGGTAACCACATCCTTTGAGAATCTAGTACAGAATCTGTGGAAGGCAACATGAACCAACAGTTTTGTTCAGTGATCATGACATCAAAGACTTTCTTCTTTTCAAATTGGTATCGAAATGCCATAGCTTCTCACTCTCCGAGACCCCAGAATGGTCTCACCGTGCTTTCTCCAGGCGATGCAGACAACCCTTGCACTCATGAGTAATAGCACATGGTTGGCTGTTCCAAATCGATACCTGGAGGCACTTGGAAATACACATCCCTCCTGTCTGGGCTGGTGAGCAGGACTTCTATGGAAGGGTGAGAAAATGGGTAAAACCAGCTTGCCCTGTACAAAAATCTTTATGATGTAGAACCTTTTTCTGGACTGCGTGGCCAGGAATTTAAATAATTGTTGAGGAAGACAGGGTAAAATGTGCACTGGTGTTACTTGCAAGAAGGCTTCCAACTCAGCGTCCCACAGGGCTGAGAAGTTGTGTCTCTTTTGGAATGAAAATGAGATAGTTCTGTCTTGTGACATTACAAGCCCAATCGTAGCACACGCCTGTGCTTTGTATTTCTAGAAACAGATGCCAGAGGGAAATAAGTTTTGCAAGGATTGTTCAGAACTGAAATTCAGAGCTGATTGTTCAGAGTTCAGCAGTGTCGTGGACCGCTCTTGGGAGCTTGTAAGACCAGAGAGGTTCGCCTGCCTACCTTCTGCCTCACCGTACTGTGCTGCTGCCTGAAGTACTCAATGCTCAGTTCCTGAGTCTCCACCATTTGCAACATGGCATTTAAGATAAGCTATCACCAACAATTTGAAGAACAGTGGTTGCCAGGGTGAGGACAGAGTGAAGGTAAAGGTTACCACAGCAAGAGATAAGGAGAGAAATAGAGAAAGCAAGAAGGAGCAGGAAGAAGATGGCTGAGACAGAGTGAACCATTGTATCCTCACTGAAGTATGACTCTTCCGAAAAAGCCCCCAAGTTCAGTTGCCATTTTGATCATCCAGGGATAAAGGAAGGTGGTTGCCACCCTGGAAAGGGGGGACCATCAGGAGGAGTCACGGAGTTGAATAGAGAGCACAGAGGGTAGTAGCTCTAACCAAAATATTTTTAAATAAATGCAGCAAGATGGTGAGTCCAAATGGATGGCCCCCAACAGCTGGCTGGTGAGGATCCAAGCTCTTGAACGTCACGTGCCAGCAGCTTGTTGTTACTTTTCCTCTCCCCAAATCCAAGTTCACAGACAGCCGGTCATAATATAAGCAACTCTTGAGAGGACTGAGTTCCCCTGCTGGGGCTGGCTGCTCAGTGAAACACCAGGCCAGCGTCTGCACGGACACTCCCTCAGCCCTCGGGAGCCCAGGCGGGCTCTTGCACTGCGTCTGGCAGCTCGCTGTTTTCTAGCTGTTTTTCTGTCACCCTGCTCACCCACCCTTAAGTGCGCTAGGAGTCGTCTCCTGGCACACGACTGCAGTCCTTGGCTATCTGTGTCGTGTTCCGTGGCTGTACGGCAGCTTTTAAACTGCTAAATACAGAGGTTAAGGAGGTAGCTACTCCTTGTAGGAATCTGGACAGAAAGGTGGAGCAGGTGGCTAGTGCCAACAGTGTGTGTATTATACTCTGAGTGTAATAACCGCTTTTGCTGTAAGACGAGCCTTTCAGAAGTGCATACTTCCATCTCCTGGACAGAACGTACATTGCACTTACCCAGTGGTACTGGTGTGGCTGATGGCTGGCTAGGGGCTTCTTGTTCTCCTTTGATGGCCTTGAGGGAGCTGAGCTAATGGTTTATTGTTCCACTCAGTACAAAAACTCCTCTACACATACATTAGGAGTCTGGGGGGCTTTTGAAGGGGCACAAGTGATAGATGTGATGATAGAAGTGGTGGTAAGTGATAGATGGATATAGGGAAGAACATCCTGAAAGAAGGCGGCACTATAATTTGTGTGTTTGTGTGATTTCTGGGGTCTGAGCAGTATGAAAGAAATTATATGTTCTCCCTTCTTGTGGAGGAAGGAGGGGAGAAGTCATGGCCAGATGTCCCACAGGAGCTGCTAAATGAGAACACGTGTCTTGGTATTGCAGCTGGGGTTGTGTTCAGAGTCTCAAGCCGTATGTGCACCTTGGAGGCTGTTAGTGTGACTAGTGGGCAGTGTTGCTCCTGCTGGCTTTGCCCTTGGTAGCTCAGAGTGTGTGAAGAGGAGTGTCCCACGCTACACTTCGGTCTCCACCACGTGTCAGATGCCTCTGGTTAGTTTCTGCCCTCTCTAGATTGCTCTAACATAAAGGGTGCGTGCCTCAGAGTTGTCCTCAGCCCCTGGAGCCTGGGAGCGCTGCAGCCACAGCCAGGCCTTTCCCCCGTGCAGACTCACAAGGGTTGTGCTGCCTGTGGGGCGGTTCTGAGCCAGCTGAGTGGTGTCCACTTCCCCCCCATCCCCCCCCGCCCTCCTCAGCCCTGATGGGTCCCCATGTGGACGGCGTCTCCGCACCACCTCTGCCCCGTGGTGAGACTGGGAAGACTGAAGAAGGGCATGTGATAGAGACAGTGACTAACAATGTTGGTGACCAACGTGTTTGATTGCGTTAGCCACCAACCATGGCCACCAATATTTATTACCTGGTTTTGTTATATTTTGTCACTATGTAATTTTCACAAAGATGGCAATATTTGACGGCAATACCACCCAATGGTCAAATTGCCCAGTCTGGAACAGCTATGACGGACAAAGTCCCACGTAAGAGTGACAGCACCTGGGCAAGTCACACGGGTGACAGCGGTGGCTGTGCCAGGCGCACCATCAGCTGAACCTCTTGTGAGCTCCTGACAGCAACGCGTGCACTTCTGGGTTTCTGGTTACAGCTGTAAGAAAGAAAATAATAAAAAAAGAGTTGTTCTTGCATGATAAGAACTCGATAAGGAAGACACCAGAGGGGTGGTGGGATGAGTTTTCAAACAAAAGGTTGTCTGGGGCTTGTCTCGCAAGATAAAGAGGACAGTTGAAAGGATGAATGGGGACCAGAGAGAGGCTATAAAACCTTCAGCTTGTGAAACACACGTGGAACTGTCACTGTGCTTGCTTAATAAGCTGTCGGTTATTACGTGCTCCTCCCAGGGGAGGCATAACCTGGCCATAATGAGCCGTGCGATGTACGAACTCGTGTAATGTAGCATGTGCTGTAACACACAGCAGGCGTGTCGGGTTAGTCTGTAACCCTCGGAGCAGCCAGCCAATGGGGAAACAAGCGCGGAACTTTGCGGCCGGGAATAGGGTGTAAGAACTCGTGTATTGCTCTGGCAGTGTGCTGGCTAAGCCAGACAGCCGCTCCGGCAAGGACGTAACGAAGTGAGGTGCTTCACTGCGGGGTCTGGCCTCGGTCTCCTTTGCGGGAGGCTTTTGCCCAGCGCTGGGACCCACCCAAACTCGGCGGGGACTGAAGGCGTGTTCTCCCCCTCCTTTGCTGTGGCAGTGGTCGGGTTAAGCCGGCCAGCCGCTCCGGCAAGGACGTAACGAAGTGAGGTGCTTCACTGCGGGGTCTGGCCTCGGTCTCCTTTGCGGGAGGCTTTTGCCCAGCGCTGGGACCCACCCAAACTCGGCGGGGACTGAAGGCGTGTTCTCCCCCTCCTCCAGGCTGCCGGGTGGCGAGGGACCTTTTGAAGCCAGCCCACTTTAGCAGCAACAGGCGACTTTACTGCCCT
>NW_010395690.1:0-3578 GCF_000710305.1 Buceros rhinoceros silvestris | reverse complement strand
GCTTTCCAAAACAAGGGAGGTTTTGGCTAACTCAGGACAAGGTTTTACCTGTGATGTAACTTTATTTCATTATATTATTTTAGCCTTAGTTTCTTAGTGTGCAAAAGATTTCTATCCTTTGAAATAAACTCCTTGCTCCATCAAAATCTAGAGAACTTATTGTTGTGTAATGCTCACAGGTTTCTCCATTGAATATCAGTGACAGACCATGTCAGTGTCCCATAATGAGGAAAACAACCAGCACAAACCCACAAGCTTTTCCTCCATCTTTCCAGCTGTGTCTGTTGTCAAGAAAGATATACTAGTGATAGATGATTAAGATTTCATTATAGACTGCTTCAGATATGATCAACATTTTCAGTTGTGAGATTCATAGTATATGGGCATAGGTTTTAAAAGACAGTAAGAAAACTACACAATTTAATACTGAGTTTCAAGGCATGTGCAAAGTTAGAAGCTTGCTTAATAAAATACAGTAATTTAGAAGCATTGGTATTCTGTATTACACAGAAACTAGTATATGTGACCACTTTCTGCGAAGTGCCATTCCCAAGCATAATGACAACATGGTTGAACTTAGTGTTAATGTTTATAGTGGCATTTGCAAGAAAGAGCAAAGATAAGTAATCACATAAAGGTAATAGTAACTGATGTCTTTTATGATTGCAAATAAATGTACTTTACTGTCTATAGACAAAGACATGAAAAAACTGATTGGACAAAGCAACAAATATAAATGTAAAGCACCGCTCCAGAAATTTCCTTTGGCATTTTTCATTTCCTGTCCTAGACTTAAATCAATTTGGTTTTTCATAAAAATGTGGTGAACATTTTGATGTTGTATTAATACATGAAGGACAAAAAAAAAAATGCTGTCCATGTCACAATATCATGTATGGTCAGTCTCTTTTTACCTTGCTCCTCATTCCATCACTACAATGTCAAATAACTAGAATGTTTTAAATAAGAGTATTATATACATAACTATCAGCAATCGTAGTAATTTTACTTGTATGTGCTTACGTATTAGCACCATGGCTAACTGAGATATTTGTACCACTTGCTTTTCTGGAAAAGCTATTATTATTTTATTGGGCAATTTGTCTCCAGAAATCTCCTCTTTAAAAAAAAATAAATAAAAATACCTTCAGTGTCTGGATTTCCTGAAATACAGAATTCTTTTTTCAACATTTTTCTGTTGAGAATTATGTTTACACCGTGAAAGAGTCTGATCACTACTGTGAATAAAGTCAGATACAAGCACAAACCTGAAATCCTTTCCTCACACACTTAGCTGTTGTTTTACTCCCTAGCTGATTTGGGTTGCTTAAAAGCAAGACAACATAAGGGCCAGTCCTAGGGCCAGTCCACTCAAGATTTGTTCGTGATGGCATTGTAGCAACTGTGGTTTTGTTTCCTCTTTCAAGTCCTCCAAAACTTACCCCAGTAGTCTGTGCAGCTTCAGAAGCATCCTCATATCCTGATGCCAAACCCTTGCTTCAGCCATGAAAAAAAAAGCAATGAATTAAAATACAGCCTTCATATTTTGTTGCATTCCTTGAACTGAAAAAAACCTGCACAAAATAATAGTCATGTTTTAGGGATACTATACGGAGTGAGGGAAGCTGCAGGACTAAATGGGTTGCAGCATATGTGCAGCAAGTGTGATGCAAGAGAGGTTATTACTAAGCAATATGGACATGAACCCCTTCATGCTGTCTGGACTGAAGGGCATGATTATCTATAAATCCTTGAAAAGCCAGATATTTCCAAGTCATGAATAATGAATATTGTTCTTAAAACATTTTCCAGTAAGAAACAAATAAATGACAGGTTTTAAATAAGACAGTTGTAACGGTTAACATAAAACAAGGAAAATTAATGTCCCTGTATGGCAGCATAGGATAAAGCCTCACTGCTGGCTCCGGTTTCTTTTGGACGGACCCCTTTCTGTGCAGCAAAGCCAGAAAGGCTGTTATAATCTACTCACTGTCACTAAAATTGCCAGTCTTTTCTAAAGTGATAATAGTAATGTGATAATAACTCTTATTGTAGAGATACAGGAAAGACATTAGAGGATAGATTACTTTCCAGCATCTGCAACTCTTTATTTATCACAGATTTAGAAGAGAAGATGCTTGAACTTCAATTAAAAGAATAATACTAAGCAAACCATATAGTAAAATACGTGCTTCTGAGCCTCATTTTCATTACTTATTTTAGTCTTGTCTACATGTGCGACAGCTCCATATTTGAAACAGACACAAGGACAGTAAACCCACCATTCTTACTTTGGGTATGTTAGTGGCTCTTTTCCCTTTAAGCTAGAGTTCAGTACATGAGACATACCTCTGGTGTGTTTGCAGAACACATAGCAGGAGAAGAACAATATGCATTTTTTTCTTCTAATATTAGTCTAGGAAGCAGGTCACAGAAGACATGATATCATAGCTTCTGTCCTGTGCCGTAAAATCCCTCCAAAATACTGGATTCCATGATTTGGCGAATCATTCTTTGTCAAACTATTATTATTTAGTCATAACGATGGTCCAAGGCCAGTGGTCATGGGAGCCGTTCACCCATTAGTTCCCCCAAGACCATGGCTATAGTGTCCATGTCTATTATGAATGAAAAATATAGAACATCAACAGTGCATTATTTGTCCTAATGCACAGACTGGGTAGGAACCGTGGCACATTCGACCTTCAAAATAGGGATCCACCATCTAGAGACAGTCCTGTCATTTGATAGACTTCATAGTCAACAGAAAAGGCCTCGATGTTAGATTCAAATTATTATCTTCTGGCATCTTTTAAAAGCCACTTTCCCCTAACTGAAGAATTTAATCTCTTTAGGGGAACCAGTGTGCTAGGTACATGAAATTAGACAAATAGATGTCTACATGAGGTAGACTAGACCCTAACTCTGTCTTAATCAAGAAGTCCTGGAAAATCCTTGATCTAGTTCATGGCTGAATATATACATATATTTACTGATTCTCAAGGATTTTTTTTCCCATTCATAAGTTTTTTTTCAGAAGACAGCAGTTCCGTATTGCATATATACCTACAATATTCCCACATCAATGTCATTTTAAACAGCAAATTAACCTGATTGAAGATTAAATCTTCATCATCATCATGGCTTGGCTTCGCGGACGAAGATTTGGGAAGGGCTTTACCCATGCTTACTGCAAGTGCGCTGATGGCTGAAAAGGCCAATGCAGGATACGCAAGACCAGTTGCAAAGAGCACACCGGAAGGTCTCCTTGGGTGATATAGTCAAGGCACGGTTCTTTCTGCATTCTCTTTTCTCCTCGAGACTGATTCTACGCGTGCTCTCAAAGGAGACAGCAGCGTTATGTGTGGTGTGTCTCCAAATCTCCCGATTGGAGGCCAGGGTGGGCCACTGATGGTGGTCAATATGGCCAAGGCTGAGGTATTGTTTCAGGGAGTCCTTATATCTCCTCTTTGGAGCTCTTCTCTTGCAGCAGCTGGTGGCGAGTTCACGGTAGAACACAGTCTTAGGGAGGCTGTGATCCGCCATACTGGAGACGTACCCTGCCCAGCGCAGCTGCG
>NW_010395689.1:0-15356 GCF_000710305.1 Buceros rhinoceros silvestris | reverse complement strand
TTGGTTTTTACCTTGGCCAAACCGGTGACAGCGCATCTGACACTTTCTCTCTTTGGGCCAACTTTACCACTTCTGTCAGGGTGCTGTTATGTTGCCCATACATACTGATATAAATCTGCTTCATCGAACGCTCAAGTTAGCTTCAGGAAAATCTACTGCAAACTGATGATTCCCTTGATTAATGCTAGCTCTCGTGCAAGCTGCAAACTGCAAAATAGTAATGACCTACAACCATCCACAGAATCAGTCATGAAGGAGAAAAGCAGTGCATTACACACAGTAGTACAGAAATAATGTTATCAAAACAGTTCCTTCAGTGGCACATTTTAGACTATTTACCCATGTTCTATTCTTATCTACCAGTCTTTAATGTAATTTAGTGAGCAGAGTAGATTTAAGATGAAACACTAGATAGACTTTCTGATAATTACAGCCTCTTAGCAAGAAACTGTCATGTGACAAAAAGGTTTATTAAAACCAGAAAATGAGTAAGTAACTATGTATTCATCAAAACCAACATCATGTAGTGGTAGTAAAAAAAGGTGCATGTCTGAAATATTGCCACAGACAGAAACACTTAAACTAAAATAAAGACACACATAGACCATATATATTACTAACAAAATACTTAAATCTGAAGTCTTTTAGTGGTTGAATATGGAACCCTGATATCAAAAGACTTGCACGTTGCTTACATCTCTTACACTGAATTTCTATGTGGCTGTTCTTATAAACCGTTTGCACCAGCTGATCAACCTGATTTCCACCTGAATCCATTTTAGGACATCTTGCAAGCTGAAGTCTCACGGAAATATTCAGATCATTCACTTACAAACGTCATTCAAAGTGCTGAAATTTGTTGCCTAGATTCATTTGTCCTAAGCACTCAAGACAATCCATGCAACTTCAGGCACATCACACCTATCTTTCATACTTTAGAAACAAATTTCTTCCAAGACCCGATCTCTTAAGTGAAACCTGAGCATGCCAACATCCTTCACACTACTCTGAATTCACAGCAAGCAACAGATGATACTGAAATTTTCCATCTTCTCCATGGCTGGACATATAAGATGTAGGATCTATGGTCCCTCATATCAAAGACTGTTTAAATATGATGCGGGGATAGGACGAGTTGAGAGGCAGTGGTATCCGCAACTTCAGTGTCAGCCCCACCTGCAGAATTCCTTAAAGATGGGTTGGATCAGGTTAGTCCTTATGAACTTTACCTGCGCCACACATCTGCAAGGTTCATTTTAGGAAAATATGCCTGGACTCAGTCCTAGGAAGCTGTTTCAAGCACAGCTCCTTCCATCTACAGACTGCTATTAGGGGATCATCAAAAATTGAACTTAGTAAATTTGCTCCAATTGTGTAAATAAAACCAGCGGACTCGGAGAGTGAGTATACTCTCTAATGGCTAAATAACCTAAAAGGGTTCTGTACACAATATTTTAAAACACGGCATCAAGTAAATCATGCTTGATTTCCTATCATTTGTTTCCAGTCAAGTGCACAAAGCATAATTAAAGGCAGAGAAAATTAAATGTCACCTGCATTACTGTTGCCACGACTATATGAGCCCAAGATGTTATTTAATAACTGTATTCCCTCTTCTTTTAGCTCACTAAAGTGTATACATGAATTTGAAATTCACAATGTAAAGTATCAAGAACTTCCGGCCTTTCTCCTTTCGGATATAGAAGATTTTTCTGAATGGATGCTTCTTCCCTGCTATGGATATGGAGACATATTCCAGATAAAGTATTTTACGGAATACCAAATTGTGCTGGTTGACACTTTAACTTTACATTATTTGGCTGGCCATTTAGTTTTATTTATTTAATTTATCAGCTCAAAAGAAACAATGACAGAGAAAGCCACACTGGGAATTACCAAGCAAATAAAATTACTCTTGAATTAACAAGCTGAAATTAGCTAAGTGATTTGTTGTGCAGCTAATTATCTTTAATGAAATCAGCTTATACTCATTGCTCAGCCTCCGAACCAATAGCACAACTACAATTCTACATACTGGGAATTTGCTGGATCCTGTGTACGACTACAAATGCATCTGAGAGTCCCACTTTCACTGGGTGGTTGGTTGAACTTATCTGTGTCACAGCAATGGGAATCTGGAAGACAAAATAGGAAGTTTTGCATGAAATATTGAAGTAAAAAAATTCAGACTAAAAATGACAGCACTGCCAGAATGAACATTTAATCAGTGTAAGTTAAGAGTCCTTAATAAATATTTTATACAATACAGCATATTATGACTATGGATTCACTGAAGATTGAAATTATTGGTTTTAATTTTTATTTTGCTTTGCTTCTTATATAACAACATACACATCAACACTTAGAGGTGGAACAATTGTTAATGATGAAGCAGAAAAGGGTAGTAATTTTCAGTAATTTGTTTCCCCCAGTTGAAGAAAAAGTGGGATGATGTGCTAGCATCCGACAAGGAGAAGGAGGCAATATCTACTGTTGAACACACAGACTGTGAAAGTTCAGCTTGAGATGAACACTTTAAAAGCTTATGGCTTAGTTAACTTGCACTGAAAACTGTCTGAAGAGTTATCTGAAGAGACCTCTGGCCCAATGATATTAATTTTTAATGTGTCTTGGAATATGTCAGTGAAATTACCAATGTAATGGAAAATATGGGAAATGCTAGATGCTCATTTCCCATAATTTAGAGGAAGAAATAGACTTAGAGAGCCATAGACCAGTCCAGCTTTACATAACAGAGATGTTGACGATGGTCAACATGGTTGTATGAAAACAAGGTATCAAGTTTGATTTTGTTCTTTGGGCAAGATTGCAGCTATGACTGATAACCTATATAGAAGCTTATAGGAGCTTTAGAATTTTGTAAGGTAATTGACTTTGTGATGTAACATTTATACAATACTAATATAGTTAACTGGACTGACTGATCACAAACAGCAGCCATCACTGAAGAAGCAGCTCAGACTGACAGTGTGTCTTTACAGTCTACCTTGCTTCTCCAGACATCGACCTAGTATGCAATCGAAGACTGGGAAAGAAACATAAATTTACTGCCTAGCAGTTCTGCAGATGACACTGACATAATGAAATGCCTGGATCAATTAGCAAAGTTGGACCCTGTAAAAATTGCGAAGCTATAACTTGGAGAAAAAAGAGCACAAGGTAGAGGTTTGGGGATCATGTTCTAGAAAGCATTTCTGGAAGGAATCCTAGTGTTGTAGTAGTTGAGCAACTCCAGCTGTCAGAACGGACATTGCAGCAAGAAAATTTAATTGATGTGACATTTGGTTGCACAAACAGTGAAATACAGCTTAGGAGTGAGGTGGTCATTTTACTTGTATCTGCACATTAGATCATCACTGAAATGTTACACAGAATTTGAGAGAATCTATTTCTGAAAACTTAAAAGTCATAAAAATATTTTGAAAAATTTTGCAGTCCTCAAATGCTGTTAACAGAAAAGTTAAAGAGCTCTATCTGTTTGGCTTCCCAAAAGGAAAATGGAAAGCTGGTTAGATTACCTTAAACAAGTACTGCCATGGGGAGAAATTACTGAGGGGCTAAAGAGTTTTTTCACCTAGCACAGACAGATATAACCAGCAGCTGGAAGCTGCAGACAGATATCTTCAAAGTAGACCTTAAGCCACATGTTTCTATGGTTGAATGATATTAACCATTAGGATAAGCTACCAAAGGAAATTATGATCCTTTACCCATGATCTGTTGCTTGCAGATCACAACTGGATACCTTATTTTTCAAAGCTGGCATTCAGTTAACCATTAGTTATATGGTTGAAGACAGATGAAACTGGATCAAGTGTGTGAAACTGAGATACAAGGTGCTTCCTCAGCTAATCTAATAGTCTGCTTTGGCTTTACCTGTGTACGACTACCAAAATTATACTGTTGGCCAGTATTTTTCACATAGCAGAAAAATGCTAAAGTAAAAAGCTGGTTGCACATCCAGTGAATGAGGATTCAGTATTGTCTACATAGCAATTAATGGCATGATAATACTCTGGTATTTGAGTTGAGCATCAGTGGCTGTTCTTCAACTTGTTCCCAAAACAGCATTTGGCTGTTCTTTTTCTTCACAGCTGTCTAGAAGTTAAATTTGAGAATATTAACAGAAAAAGTGAGTTCTGGTGAATTAAACGCTGTCATAAATTTTAAGTTTCTTTTACTTGATTCAGTGGCTGGTTTAGCTGATTTATTTAGGCATTCTTGTGTACGTGATCTGGTTTAGTATAACTAAAGGAATGATGTTAAATCAACATGAAAAACAGAAGTGGCTTGGAAATACTGCTAGTAATACATAAATTTAAATTTGGTTTATATCAGCTTAGCTCTGATGAAGTTGTTGGAGAATATGACACACGAAAGCTGAAACCCATATTTTCAAAGTCTTCAAAAAGACTCATTGAGTTCAGAAATGTCTGTAAACTTTCTCCAGCATGAAAGTATAAAGAGAATAAGGGACTTACATACAGTCTCAGGATATTGTCGAGAAAAGCTTAAATTAACTACCAAAGAAACAGTCTTAAAAGATTTTGAGAAGGATACTCTAGAGAAGCTAATGAAAATCAGGTTAGAAAAAGCGCTGATGAGAAGGACATAATGACTATTTCTCTTCCAAGTTAGAGAGGAAACACAGCAGGTGAAGAAAGGAATCAGAGTTTTATGGTCAAAAAATGTAGTTGGAATTGGCATTACAAATAGGTGAGCGACCAACAGAATGTGCTGGCAAAACTGGCAACTCAAGGCAGAAATTTTGTCTGATATGTGAAAAGAATTATGCTCATTTTTATGTGTGAGTGCAAACCAGGACAAGTTGCACTCAGGTCTCCTTGAATAAGCCTCCTTAATTTTAAGCCTATTGCCTTATCACATTTCTTTCTGAATGTGTGAATAATTAAACAATTTGCATTTTCTTCTCAAAAAAAATCATAAAAGTAAACTAATTTCTCTCTCTTTTTTTGGTTTTGTTTTTTTTTTTTTCTCCACGAAGGAGTGATGGGTTCTTGCATACAAATGCCAGAAGTGTTAGTTGTTTTGGTTTCTTTTATAAATTTGTTTTCATTACAACTTGGTTCAGAGTTTGAAAGTCTCTTTCAATTTCACTGTTTAATAAAAATTATAAACGACTCAGTGATATCTGGTGCTAAAATACGACACAGTAGCTAAGCTGAACAGAAAACACAAACAAAAACTTCAGGAGAAATTAGAAAACTTTGGAGCAGGACTTTCTCAGTAGATTTGGCCAAAATCCCTGCAGGTGTCCACACCCTTGTGCTTGGCATTGTAGTGAGAATGAAGAACTTGCGGAATCATTTTCTAATGCAAATAAGACAGTTTTATTAGGCTCTAATCTAACAGAAGAAGCAGTCAAAATTTTGGCTACATGTTTTAGAAACAGGCTTTATATACAAGTGTTTGTGTAAGGTGAAGAAAACATAAATTAAGTTAGTATAGCCAGCAGTTCAAACTGAGGTATAGCCCGCGTCAAACAATTTGTCAAACAGACAGAAATACAGTCAAAGTAGAACAGAATCCATGACCTAGAAGAGCTCCTTTATTATCTCGGAAAACTACAGTGTCATTAACCTGTATTTACAAAAACATACGTTTATTTTTGAAGTTTGGAAACATAAATTATTTTACAGAACTGAATGCTGCGGTCACTCAGTGATGAGTGTACTGGATGCCATTTTATAGGTGAAATCTTTTGAATGAGATGTCAAGATAAAATGGGTTTTTACCATATAATGGCCTATTAGGAAATACGCCCTTTTGTCAGAAGGCTTGTAATAAATGATAAAATCATTTACAGAAAATTACAATGAAACACAGGTAGCAAGCAGATAGCTTGATAGCAGATACTTCTGAATTCCTCAGCTGAAAGGCAAGATATGTCATGACAGGCTCACAGTTAAACAGCTGAACAGTAAACTAGGAATGTGCAAGTTGTTGCTAATGGGTGGCAGGGATTTTATGGCATTACATTCAGAGGATGGATTTTAAGTAGAATCATTCCAAAGTGTGTTTGCTCTACCATAGACAATATGAAACTTTGTGTTGTACAAGTCGCCAGTTTCTGAATGATCTTCCCAAACGCACACTAGCACTGGGGCCACTGACATCTATATTGTGGATTATATACTTCAACAATAGGGAGAAAGATATTTAGAATTCATGCTGAATTTTATTCATCATTGGGATCAGTAACCTAGACAGATTTTCCATCAGCATTCTCAAATTTTATTCTCTTCAACTTTGAAGATATGCCAGAATCTTACCCTTCAAAAAAAAAAAAAAAAAAAAAAAAAAAAAAAAAAAAAAAAAAAAAAAATAGCCTCTGACCTTATTCTGAAGAAGATGGTAAGCAGGGTGCAATTACTGCCCCACTTCAAAAATGAGTCAAAGATAATAGCCAGAGTATGCTGCAAAATAATAATTGGGAGCACAATAATACTTATATAGGGTTTTCATTGCCAGTTTTTTAAATAGTAACTAATTACTGGATGCCAATCTGCATGAAACTTGATCAGAAATTTTAAGGTGCATAAACTGATCACCTCATAAAATCGAAGATCCTGTTTGGAGACAGTTAATATTGTTGATAATAATAACAGAGGCAATGAAATGCCAGGCATGTATAATACAGGCAGACTATCCACAAAGACTGTGCCCTTTTTTTTGTTTTCCCCTCGTTTTCAGGAAACAGTCACAAGGTTTGGAGTCTTGTTACTGAAAAAAGAGTATTTTCCATCACACATAGCAGGAGCATCATTTTTATCTAAGTGCTATCACTTAATCAGTTCTATTCAATTCTGCCTCCTTTCACAGCAGAATTTCAAGTCTCTTTTAGAATTATTTTCCAGCTTCACATAATGGGCAATTTGAACAAGCATTTCAACTTTAATAACGGTTTCTGGATGACTACATAAATAGAGAGTCACTACTATTTAACTGAACAAAGAAAACCTTCAAACTAATGAAATGAAAAAAAAACATCCTAAACCATTAACAAAGCCATTGGTACCTTTGCCTAATTTGTCCTGTGTCAATCATGGACAGAAAAAGAAATCAAAGGTTATACTAAGGAATATTAGCTATAAGCTCTAATGGGAAAAGACAATATAGAATAGTTATTTTGTTCAAAATGAAGTAATGCTCTTGAGAATTGAGACTCTGTGAAATTTAGAACATAGGAAATGAGTATTCACTACTAATGTATGAGTAAGTATGTCTTTACCCAAAGTTTTCTTTATTACTATGTACTGTTGGCTAGTTTGCACTGTAATGTATTTCATAAGTAGTAGAGGTGCACCAGTAAAATTCTCCTACCAGCTGGTGCTCCCTGACATACTGAACATTTCCCAGAACACTAACAGTTGGTGTAAGCAAAGTGATTGAAGGTGTATGCAATGTAAACAAAATAAATCGGTAAAGAAATAAATATTTGACTTGCTAAAGGACCTTGCTACATTTCAAATTCTATTTATATTTTGCAAACTTGACTGCACAGCTCCCTCTCCCACCCATTAACTCTTCTAAAAGATATACTGATGTCTTCTGGCTTCACTATCCTGGTGTCTCAGTTTCTTTACTAATATTTTTTTTCATAATGTATTTTGCATTTTGGATAACAGCTGTGCACTTCAGATTGCTTTCTGTTGGGCAAAGAACAGAACACAGAAGACTGGGCAGAACAGCTCCTTTGACACTCAGCAAACCTCATCCAAGATCCTGCTTTGGTGGTTTGCACCAGGTTTATGAGGTAGCAAACCTGATGTGGGAGCAGGAAGGATATGAAAAAAAGAATCTGAAATGGTTTGAATCAATAAGAAATAAAAGGTAAATTTTACCTGAAGTTCTTTAGATATTAAAGTCCCTATTTGTACCTCTCTTAAATGTATAATCACAGTTATTTTAAAAGGAGATTCTTCAAGATAAATGCCTGGCGTCACTAGTACAGAGCCCCTGTGGGATTCTTTATGAAGTTACTGGCAACCTGTCTGCTGCGTTTCCTACAGAGTGTTCCAGTTTGGAGACTTTCAATGACAACGCAATGAAGACCTTGGATTGGAAATTTTCAACTTTCCTCATTTAGGTAAAAAGCTGAGGTAGTTTTAATGGAGTAAAAGCTGCAAATAAAGAGTGTAGTCTTCTGGAAATCTCAGCCTCCAAATCTGTTCCCCAAGTAATTCACAATGGAATACACTAGTTGTAACATACTAAGATTTTACAAAAATATTTTGTCATAAGATTTATAGATCACTAGTATGTTACTACTACCACTTTAAAGAGTCTCATTCCGTAAGTTTGTGCAATAGCCCCGAAGTAATGTTTGGCAATTCCATTCAGGACAAGAAAAACCCATCACAGGAGATTTCAAAGGCTCGGCAGAGGAAAAAATGCAAATTATCCCATTTGCAAATTTCAATTCTTTCTGTCTCAGGATTAATAAAAAGAAAAATAATAATGCCTCTTCACACAAGCTGCTGGGGGAAGCTTCCAGTAATGCAGTGACAACAAGCATCCTATACCATTGTAGCACAGAAATTGTTTATCCACAGATTAAATGACAGTGCATGTGATTAATGAGATAGCCCATTTCCTCCTGTCTTCCTAAATGAATAAAGTTTTCCACTGCCTGGCACTCTGCATCATCTTTTACATTTATGCAAAATGAACACAAGATACTATCAATTTCTATTGATAGTATTCAATTTCTTCTATCACCCATATTCAATTCATTTTGCACAGGGCTGGACAGTAACAGGCTACTAAGAATAGTAGTCTCCTGAAAATGCCACCATTTTAATGTCAGAATCCATACATAGTTCTTGTCAAATTTACTTTTAAAATTACAAATGGAAGTAGTGTTCCTCCCCACTTCTCTGTGTCTTGAAGGCAAGAACTTTTCTGCAGTCTTTAAAAAGATTTGTTTTTTCTTTAAAAAGGTTTCAACAGGAGACAAAACTTTGGTGCACACTGCTTTGATCAAGCACAGGCTCCATTGTGCTAAGCAGAGTAAAACTTTCATGAAGCTGGAGTCGAAATGCAAATAAACTTCATTTTCATAGATGAAGACTACTAGTCTGTACATAATGTTCACAATCAGATCCCAAGCACACCTTGCATCATCACGTCTTTTATAAGATAAGGAAAGCCAAGGACATGGGCACACCAGATGTTTCTAGTGTCTGCAAAACTAATCTAGAAAGAGTATCCTGCAGCAATCCCGTTTGTGAGGTGCAAAGATATCTATCTCATGCGAAGATATGACTCTTGTTAGTAAAATAACTGAGATGATCACTAGCTTTCTAATGAATGGAGTACTGTTATTTCTGCTTCTTTAAGGTGTGTGAAAAATGAGTCTGAAGGCTCACAACTGGTTTATAGCAGAGAGAGAAGAGAACATAGATTTCTCCAAGTCTAGACAACCAGTCATATCACTAATTACATTTTTTTATATATATATGGAGGATAACAGAGAGACATCTTGAAGATAAAGTCACAGTTTGCCAAACTGAGATTAAAATAACAACAACGAAAAGAAATTCTTCTTTGTCCCTAGAGATTCGAGCTTATCTACCTTCTGATTCTCATTTGCATGAAATTCAACTGGAGGTATAGCCTCCAGGCAATAGCCTCAAGGACCCTAGCAACTCTAGAAAGAAAAAAAAAATCACCTAAAGGAACAACTGAAATTATGAAACACAGAGAATGCAGAAGAGCCCAACTGAAACAACGTGTTTGTGCTATAAAGGCAAACCAAATAGCCCCAATCTAGCCAGTGTTATCACCAAATAAATTGAAAACTTCAGAGAGCTATTTCTTATTTGAAATATATGAGCTTTGAAATACTTCAGTTGCCAAGAAATGATAGCTGCATGAAAAAGGTGACCTTTTAATACTAACCATTGATTCTAGAGTATTTTCAAACAGGCCCAGAGTAGGTGAACTAACTGAGCAAATTAGGCCCTACCTTTCAAAACAGAAGAGGAATTTACTGAACAATCAATATTTTTACTAACTGCTCAACACGTACAACCACCCAAAAAATGGAAGTTGAAATCCAGGAGTAGCACATTTGAGCCATCATGATGGTTTTCACGTCCATCATATGAACATCTCTTTTACAATAAAATGTCAGTTTCTGCAAAATAGTGATCTTATGAGCAATATAATGAAATGATCTTATATAGCTGAACTTTCAAACATCCCCCCCCCAAAAAAACGTAGGGAAATTCCTGGCAGGTATAAAGTAATTTGTCTACTTAAATGACAATTTTCAGACCCAACTTACTTCTTTGTAGCCGAAAATGATACGCCCATCATTGAGAAGGGTGGCCTGAAAAGTGAAACTGCCCAGGTTGTAATTATCCTGCAGATGTACATGGTCCCACTGGACAACTAGTGCTGTGCCTGTGAACCCCAGAGTGGGGGTAGAGAGGCAAAGGGAAGGAAAAAATGTGAGAGAAATATTAACTAACTGTAGGAAAAGTTAACTTCAGTTACTTGTAACAAGAACAGTGATTTGTCTCTTTTTAGCAACTTTCAGCCCAACACCTTGAAATACCAAAGATATTACAATCACAAGCTGCAACTCAGATCCTCTTAAAGGTAGACACCACAGTGCCGCAAATAACTATGTCAACTATTTGCACAAAGGTCTGCTAAAGCAAGAGTGGTCAAGTGACTTGTTTGGAATTGCACAAGGAGACAACAATGACTAAAGGTAGGATCCAGCACTCAGAGTTCAGGTGTGCTGCCAGAACCACTGCTCTGCAGTGGCTTTTTTTACACTACATATATATATACACCCTGATAATAGTGTTAATAGCATTGCCTGTTTAGTAAAAGTTGTGATTTGAGGAATTCAGATTCTTCCATTAACTGTGCATTAATATAAATAGCTTTAATTTTTTTTTCTGCATGGTGCAAGCCCTTGATGAAAGTTGAAAAAATACTAGGTGTTGACAACAAATAAATGTAGTTTAAATTAAAACCACTAAGAATTCATGGATGGTGTAAATACTGAGTCTGGCGTGCAGAGATTTAGTTGCAAGAGGCTTGTTAATATTCTTGGGAGTACTCTGGCTGAATATTCACTTATCACACTGAAAATGTACCCCAAGAAACCTGCATACCCTGCAAGCACGTTTTACAGATGTTGATGGTTATACTCCAGCAGCCTGGCTGAAAGACTCTTACCACCAAAACTGTGTTTGCTGAAAATGACTTTTTCATCTTTACATGCCTTCCTCAACATACTTCTCCCTTTGGCACTAATGGGAGTTACGTGCTTTGGTTCATAACAGTTTAATTTCATTTTGTTCCTGCAGTATTCAAGGTGGGCCAGTATGCATCCAGCTCACTGAATTTTTGATACATCCTTGAAACATCTTTTATCATGGATATTTTGTGCTGTAACTTGAGAACACTTCTTTGTAAATTTTGCAAATTTTTGGCACATACTGCACTAAGTCCACGATATTATTGTCCTATGTGTCTTTCATAAGTATAGCACATGCTCATGAGTTGTGCACATAGTGCATTTTTCCTTCTGTGACTTCATTCATTAACTGTTTTCTGAATATCTATTTGATTGTATTAGACTTAATTTTAAAGGAATTTAAAGGGACTTTTAAAACTATTGGAGAAAAAATATCCAGGACTTCTTATAGTCAGTCTTTGAGTACCTCAGATCTAAATGGTCTCAGAATCCCTAGATAAAGTGGATGTCAGCTGCCACGAAAACGTCTTCTTGTCCCCAGGGCCCTTATGTGGATTTTTGTGTACATAAGCTCCTTGCAGTTAGCTCCATGAGTGAGACTTCGATGGGTCACCATGCTCTGTGCATGCCCACTACAGATGCCACTCTAAAGCATCATACTTACTCACAGGGATGAAATACGGATGAATAAGAAATAAGGAGCAGAAAATACAAGTTGCTCAGTTGCTTTTTATTTAGGGTAAGATAAGAAATTCTTTGTCCTAAAGCATATGGGGTCCAAAAGGTCATCATGCCTTGCACATGAAGAGGGATCCAAAATCTCAGAGAAGTATTCAGTCTTGTCCTGAAAGCCATGTGATACAGCCTGATACACCTGGTATGAAGACTGGAAGTCAGGAATACAGTGAGGATTGATGTTTTCCTCAGAATTCTCAGATTCTTCCAGTAAAGATGACAAATCTCAGGCCATAACATCAAATAATCTATGAAATGAAAATAATATTTTTCCGTTTGAAATTTCTCTATATAAGGACTAGGATTTTCTCATGTAAGTCTATTTTATTGCATTTTAATAAAAAAATGCAAGTAATGACTAGATTGAAAGGAAGGGTTATGACTAGGTGCCAAGGTGATACGATACATTTTGATCCCTGATCTAAAGAATAAAAATTAACACACCTGGTTGGAAATATGACATATTTTTGGACATGTTTATAATTTGTGCCTAAATTAATTAAAAATAAACATACATAGAATGGCATAGGCTTATCCAGGAAGATTTAAATCAATCATCAATCTCATGATACTAAGTCATGATACTAATTTTAAATTTCAGAGTAGACAGCCACTGCAATTCTTTTTGATCACTAAAGTACCAAAGAAAGACACCAGATGCCCTTTAATCACATAGGTTATCATTTCAAAATACTGATAATAACAGACTTCACAAGATAAATATCCACACATTCAGGTCCTTCAAAATAACTCACAGAGGTTCAAGTATAACACTGCAGTTTGCATTTTATCCTTTCAATCTTTTGTGCAAGGAACTGTTGAGAACTCATGGTGCAGATCAGTGTATTGGATTCTAGTCCTGGGACTCCATGCACACTCACTCATTGACAGGTTTGTTAACATTACACCTGCCCTGCTCCTGTGTATTCTTGCTAGTGCCTACCATAAATCCTATTTTCATGTTAACTAGTGAGCGGATAGGATTTAGTATACACACTTTGAAGAAACAGCAACTTACACTTTTATACAAACCAGATTTTTCTTAACTGTGTGTATTTTAAAAATACATTGTTAGTTTGAGTTTATGTACTGTATTACCCAGAAGATATCTGTCCAATTAGGGAAAAGTCTTTAACTCTGTTCTAAATTGAGAACTGGTTTTGGATGTCTAGCCACATGCTTTATACAACCTGTGATTTAAGAAAAAAAGAACAACAACAAAAAAAATTAAAAATCTTAAATTTTTCCTTCAAAAAAAGTTATCATCTGGAAAATACGAAGAGCCAAGGGACACAGACACATTAATTTATGAAGGACTACTACATACCATTATCAAAGTATCTGACTGTTGAATTTCTTGACACACTGGGGTCAAAATTTGCCATTAAGGGTGCAATATATTGTGTAGCTGTTAGCATTCGATGCACAACTTCTCCAGTATATATGAAACCTACAATACAAAAAAAAAAAAATATTGAAACCATTTCAGTAACTTCTGAAAAGATGTAGTAGAATGGTAGGTTGAACTAGGCATTGCCAGAGCATTAAAGAGTCATTTGAGAGAAAATAATCCCACTGCCAATTTTATAGTGAATTAAGTAAGAGCTAAAATTTCAAGAAAATGTCTGTGCAGGCTTCCAGAGGAAGAAGATCCAAGGTGAATAACGGAACAATTAGTTCAAGAAGCAAGTTTTCGTACAGAAATAAAACTAGAGCAAACTCAAGGAAGAATAAATCCAGTTATGGACATAATGCAGATAAACGGCATTTTCAAAATGAGTAATTTACCACCATTTTCCAGTGCTTTCTATCCCGTCCAAAAATCTGCAATTCGTTTTGCCTTTGCAAATTGTTACCTCTTCAAAAGTTAGTCTAATCTGTTTTCATATTTCTTAGATGCACAGAGCAAGAAACTATTTCAGACAAGAAAAGGTGACAACATTTTTATATATTAAAAAAAAAGTCAGGAGTGGAACAGATAGGATTTTTTCATGATTACAAAACAAGTAGCATTTCTACTACATTCTCTGCAGCGTCAGGTTTCACTAGTTTATCCTATTCACACCCTGAATTGCAGTACTCCTCTGATCAGTAGTGGGCTTCTTTCACAGAAGCGCTAACCCAAAATCTCCTACTGGTTTGGAACTGGAGTTCTTCGTTCAAGGAAGAACAGTTACTTACAGTGAATACAGTAATGTTGCAGTTTCCTTCAAAGCAAAACGTTGTGTATTTGAATGGCAGGAACCCCCTGCCATTTTAAACAATAAATGGTCTGCAGATAAACCTGTATTGTTTAGGTCTGACAATGCCAATTCAACTGACTAATGGAACCAGGTTCTTCAAATGCTTCAACCTACAGCATGACTTAAAAACTCCCATTGCCCATCTTCTTAGTTTTTAATTTAGCCTTCGCTTTGCTGGTAAAAACTGACAAACTTTAAGTTGATTAGAGCTACAGGTAGATCTTCAGAATTCTTTATTCTGATTTAAGAAGTATATTCCAATAGCAAACACCCCAATAATAAGAACATTAGAGTTGGCAGAAGGTTTTTTTCCTGAAAACAGAAAAAAAAAATCTTTTTGGAAGACTTTTCACAGAAATTCAATACTTCACTGGGAAATGATGGTATTCACCACAACAGTAGTTATGTTGGTTTGTGTTTTCTTTTCCTTCTTCAGTCATATTCAGAGCACCTCTTTCTCCACAACCCCTTTACACGGTGAAGGAGCATATAAACCTATTTCTAAAACATGATTGTTTAATCATTACCCTCAAAGCAGAAATACGATTTTCAGCGAACTCCAGTTAATATATGATATTAAACAGCTATAGTTGTGCAACCCTATGTTCTTAATGATAGTTATCTCCATCCTAACCACTGCGAGATGAGACAGGTTTGTTAAAAGCCTTGTTTGATATGATATAGGAAATCTCTGACAGCATGAAAAAAAAATGATGGGTTTCTGGAGTGCTTTAGGCATCCTTCTACTCACGTCCTCTCCTGAAACATATTAGTAAATCCTTGCTAACTGTTCATGGAAGTAGTTCTAGAGACATAAGATGCTGTAAACAAATAAATAAAAATGTGGTAATAATTTTCTTGCATGGCTGCCAGCACTTAAGTCAGCTTAAGTGACTTAATGATATAAGACCTAAGTTAAAAGACAGGTGTGGAGATAATACAACAAAAGATTCAGCTGGAAACGTTTGGCATTGTCAAAGGGATGAGCTAGGAACATAGCTGCCTTTACTTCATTTAAAACACATGTATTCAAATGATACAGTATTTTAACATCTGGACACCTCCTGACTACTAAATTAATTCTTAAGACTAAACTACAATTGTGCTTTTCTTTT
>NW_010395688.1:5387-24413 GCF_000710305.1 Buceros rhinoceros silvestris | reverse complement strand
TTCCTCCATGTTGAACCCAGGACATCCAGCCTTGCACTTAGATTTTAGGATGTCAAAATCCACCTGGCCATGGCAACCAGATGATCTTTGAGGTCCCTTCCAACTGAAAACATCCTCTGATATAAAGGAATGGGTCTGGCTCTTGCCAGCCAGGCAGCCTTCGCAATGAATGGAGCTGTGTTCAGTGCACTTATCCTCTTAATGAGGACAAATTCTGGCAGTTCACCCTTAGGTGAACAGTGAAAAAGCTTGCACTGTCAGCTTGATGCACTCTTGAAAGAAAAATCAAGCTCCCATCTTATCTAGACCCGGGGTAATTTTACACATTCATCACTTGCCAGTAGTTGAAGTGTGTTGCTTTTCACCAGGAGCCGTGTTTGATCAGGTCAAGGGAAGGACCCAGGCTGAAACCAACCGAAGGATGAATCCTCCCTTCAGCATGAGGTCCCAGCTCCAAGCTTGCCGAGGCAGGGTGCGTGCAACGTGCTCCCTTGCCTTGTACCTCAAGTCTGAAGGTGGCTAGGAAACACCAAAACCTGAGCTCAACTCCTGTATCTACCTGCACAGCTGCCTGCCTGGCTCACCTCTGGTAACCCCACAAGGGCTGTTGGGAGGAAAACGTGAGACCTGCTGCAAACAGAGCCAGGAGCAATTTGGGCTCCTGCTGATGGACCCAACACCAGGGGCAAGCCAGCAGGATGGTCAGTGGCCTTGGTGTTTGGGCAGTACTTTGGGCAGCAGCACCTGAAATGCCCCATGGTGGAGGGCTGGGCGCCTCCAGCACCCGGCGCACACAGAGCTGAGCGGGATGAATTCTGCACACTCCACGCTTCCATTTGCCACGCGTTTGGGAGCCCATAACTCGCTGCAGCTACTGCAAAGCCCTGCCAGGAATTTGGCAGCTGGAGAGGAACAAGGGGAGGATTATCCAGGAAAGGCAGCGAGTAGCTGCCCTCTGCTCCCTCCTCTGATGGGCACAAAATGTCTCTCTCCCTTCTTATTCTCCCCAAAGGAGAAATCCAAGGCAGCCCCTCACTTCCAATCCACACTGACCTATCCATAATAGTTGCTCTGACTAAATAAGTGACTTTGTTTATAAGTTACTTGGATGCTCCTACTAAAGCAATCACTATTGAACTAAGAGATTTCAAAATAATCTTGTATAGCATTTCTTGATAATACCCCACCTCAGAAGTTCTGCCTCCTATTTATGCAAGATCTGTTTGAGCTTTGTGGTTCACTCAGAAGGTTTCACACTGGATAGAAAGTTACCCCAAATCCAACTACTGTAGAAATGCTGAATAAAAGCAGCTTTTTCTCTCAAAACACAGAAGATCCTCAATACCTGGTAAATTATCAGTCACCCTAATGCTTAGCAGCAGCTAAAAACATTTAATAAGACACATTACAAACCTCACAGCAGGCAAACGCAATAATTTTTGATGTAGGCACATCCACTTGACAGCACGGCAGAAGCTAGTTATCTTCACAATTATAGAGAAAAGACCCAGCGCAGCTCTGCTGCTACCCACAGGCAAAGAGACTCGGTCAATAAAACCAATCCCTGTCCCCCAGGAGCTATTCTGCTAAAGAGTCATCCAGCTCCTGCTATTTAAAAATCTCTGCCGGTAGGAGAGCTGCCAGAATTAACAATCGATGTTCTAAATCAAGCACGGTATCGCCGACACGGTAATGATTTTTACTACAGGAGTATCAGAGAATTCAAAATAAATATTACTCTTGCAGGCCTGTGGCAGGTTTGGACAGTGCATGAAAGGGAGGAGAGCTGAAACCAGGACCACCACGGGACAGTGCAGCAGCGTGTCCCATGATGTCAGCTTTTGTCGCTTTGACCAGGTGCAAAATCACAGAACTGTTTCTGTCAGAAGGGACCTTCAAGATCATCCAGTTCCAACCCCCACCACGGGCAGGGACACCTTCCACCAGAGCAGGGTGCTCCGAGCCCCGTCCAGCCTGGCCTTGAGCACTGCCAGGGATGGGGCATCCACAGCCTCTCTGGGCAGCCTGGGCCAGTGCCCCAGCACCCTCATGGTGAAGAATTTCTTCCTAATATCTCATCTAAATCAACCCGCTTTCAGTTTAATCGCTACACTCCCTCATCAAAAGCCCCTCTCCAGCTTTTCTGTAGCCCCCTTTAAGCACTGGAAGGTTGCAATAAAGTCTAAAATGCACATTTGCAGCTTTTTTCACCCAGATCCCTGCTTTAAGTGAAACCTGTGGGACAGCTCCTCAAACGTAAGGTGGCTCAAGGAATTATAGCACAAAAAGGTACAGGAGGGCATTAGGCTGCCACACATGAGTGTTTTATTCTCCTGATAAGGCAGGTCTGTGTCTACCAGGTTTTCAATAGTCATTGACTCAGCAGCTGCACTTTTTACCACTCAAGCACCTTCTCTCTGCACAAGCCCACTTACCACTCCTACATCGTGTAAAATGGTGTCACCTGTTTTGTCACACACCAGGGAACCTGCAGAGGTATGACGTAAGCTGGGAAAGTGCTCGTACAGCCAGTGCCTTTGGAATGTGCCCATCAACAGCTCCTCCCTGCCCTTCCACCTGTGAAAACCTTTGCTCTGAAGCCATGACTTAGTTTTGAAAAGCTCCAAAGCTGGTAGAATGACAGACTGGTGGGGTCTGCGAATCATCCAGCCCAGCCCCCTGCTAGAGCAGGGTCACCAGAGCAGGGTGCCCAGGGTGGCATCCAGGTGGGTTTGGGATCTCTCCAAAGCAGGAGACTCCACAGCCTCTCTGGGCAGCCTGGGCCAGGGCTCCATCACCCTCCAAGTAAAGAAGTTTCTCCTCATGGTCAGGTGGAGCTTCCCGTGTTCCAGTTTGTGCTCGTTGCCCCAGTCCTGTCACTGGGCACCACTGGGAAGAGTCTGGCTCCATCCTCCTGACCCCCCTGTAGCTATTGATCAGCATTGATCAGAACCCCAATGGGTTGGTTAACCTTAACAGTGTCTCCTCCTTACTGGATAGGAAATGTGGGTTTTTGTCTGGTAGACTAAGAAAATTATTACTAAACATTTTATCCCACCCAGCAGCATTCTTTGCAATGATTACACCATTCAGGGTCGTCCTTCCCTGCTCAGCCCGTTCAGTCCTCAGCCACCTTCTGCTCCTGTGCTTTGCCAGAGGCTTTTGCTGGAAAATAAGGGGGATCCTCTCAGCTGCCCATTAACCACTTTCTTCCTGGCTATTCGCTCGGGAACCATGAGAGGGCAGCAGCCTCCTTCTTAGTGTGCCATCAAACTTCTCTTTACTCTCTTCCATCTTCTGTTTTGTTTTCTCTTGAAGGGATGAGTGAGAAGGAGAGGGAGGGAGAGAGACAACTGACCTGTGCATACAACGACCATACTATATTTCACCTGAAAAATACTGTATTGCACCCCGAGACAAAAAAACACAAAAAACTCCCAAAACAATAAAAACACAAAGAAAAAGCATCACCCAAATTGCATTTAATTTTAGGTGTGAATTGACAACTCAGCTCTGTGGACATCCTGCAGTGAGCACAAGGGGTACAGCATCAAGCGGTGGGTTGCTTCTACATGCACTGGAGAAGTTTCCTTGGCTAGTTCACCACACTAGAAGAGGTAAATTGCCAAAACAGCCGATAAAACCACGGGAGCACGTGGGTCTGGAAGATGTTCCGAGCTGCTTAACCAGTGTGAATTCTGCAGAGCTACTAAAGCTATTGATGAATAAGCAATAAAATTAGAAATTTTAGACATTTTTGGTCAAATACAGACTCAGTCTTCAGAGTAAAGGATGAAAGTTCAGTGTTTTACAAAGGTCACCACGGCAACATTCTTGTGTCTCTTGATCAATAAGGTATGAGCGATAATGGCACCCAAAAAAGAACAAAGCACCACTGCTCAAAATGACTTTCCAAAGGCTGTTAATTGTCTCCTGGATATAGGAAAGAGAACGCATCCGTGACCACGGAGGGGTGGTTTCTCCCATCCTTCAGCCACCACTTTAAAGGATGCTCCCTCAGAAGCCAAATCCAGACAAGCCCTGTCAAAAGCTGGTATGTTCAATCCAATTACCAACTCCTTATGTAGCGGAAACAGGTTTTCCTGCTTCAGAGAGGCTCTGCCAAACCCCGTCTGTTTTTCATAAAGGGGAAGTAAATATCCTACAATGACCAACAACGTTTTTCAGACTCCAGATTTCTGCATGACGAAAGAAATAGATTCACAAGAAATCCCAGGAAAACTCAGGGTGATAGTGGAGATTAATGGCACTAAGAATTCAGAATCACAGAATCATCTGGTTGGAAGAGACCTTTAAAATCATCGGGTCCAACCGTTCACTCTGCACTGGCCTCAGAACAAGCAGCAGCCACATGAGTATATTCAGATTTAAGCTTCCAGGGCAAAGAGCAGCTCTAAAAGGCAGCAGTGCAGAAGAAAGCTGTAATTAAAAGTGACCAGCTTTAGGATTCATCTGATAGATTTTCTTCATGCGTATCCATGCTGTATGTATATACTTCTGATGTCATGCATTATTTCTTGCTTAATATCATTTAATTTCCCCTCAAACACATCATCTGAGGAAATTTTTCATAACTACTTTGGTGTATTTAAAGAAGGTGATTTAACCTCGGTTACATTTAATTTTTCCCTATTTAAAATAATTTTTAAAAAACACCTGTGAAGCTTTGAAAGAAAATCAGGCACTCTCTGAAGATGCGGGTGGTCTCTGGAGTTCATTGCTCCTGCAGCAAAGCCCCTTGTCTTGCGACAGCTTCTCCTGAGGGACCTTTCGCTATGTAGGAGATCCTGCAGCCATGACCCAGCTAACTCTGGGTTATTTAGACTGTTTCCATTATGTTTTCATGTTAAGGATCAGATTCATCTCCCATTGCTCCCATTTACCAAATGGGACTATGAGGAGAAGTGTCACTCAGTGTAGAGAAACTCAAAATGATGGGAAATGCTCACAGACTTTTGTGATAGGGCAATAGATGAATGCGCTGCTGCTTGGCCTGTCTACAGCCCCAAGGAAGCTGTCAGTGCTGATAAAGCCACTGAAAGATGGATGACAGCTTAATTATACGAACTTCGAAGAAAACAACTCACTATAATAAATGTACAGCTTAACTTCCTAAGAACTTCAGGGTTCAGCCTAGAACTTGTCTTCATCTGCCCATGCTCTAAGTACGATGTGCAGCGTTTCTGGCCTCCTTAAGAATCTGAAGATTTCATATGAGTTGCCATGACAAAGAGAAGAGATAAAAATTAATCATGTCATGTGAAGTGCCAAGAAATCACGGGTTCATATTAAGTCACGCAAAGAAAATTATCAGATCTAGTGAATTCCTTCACTGCTCCATTGCCAAATACTTCAGCAGACAGTGGCTTTGGGCAGCAGTCTCCCAGCTAGAACAGACTATAGCTGGCAAAACAGTCCTGCTTCCAAGGGAAGAGGCAACAGCACAGCCATGTCACATGGCAGCCACGGAATTATGTGACTTTCACTACAAAGTGTTTCCTCAAACGGTACCTAACCATCCATACAAGTTCACATTTAGACTCCCTGCAGAGCTGGGACTTCTGTTATCACGAGCTTGCATTTCACCTCACCACGAGCAGCACTGTGATATGAAACGAAGCAGCGTCACAGGGCCAGCCCCAGAGTTTGGGAGAAGGCTTGAGCAGTCGTGGTAGATGACCCATGAAATGTGTTTGGCTGTGAATACTCCGTTTCTGTGAACACGGGTGCGCACAGACAACTCAATCAACAGAAACGTCGAGTAAGCTGCAAGGCTCATTACACCTTATTTGGACTCAGAGATCAGGTTGTCCAGATTATGTAGTCGTCTTGGATTTCGAGAAGCTTTTCAAAGTTCCCAGCTAAGGCTTGTAAGGACCCCTCCTAGCTGTGGCATAAGGGAGGGTCTGGCCCTGATAACATAATTAAGGAGTTAGTGATCAAGTCTTACAAAGGATGGAGGTCACCATTATGGTTCCACAGGGACATTTGCTGTCCAATATAGTCACCTTCTGAAAGGAGAAGTGTGACATACAGGAAAAATGATCCTCATTTCACATCTGAAATTACGTACACCCGGACTGAGACGTCAGTTTTCAGCTCAGTGCTTAACAGCTGTCAGAAACACGAATCAAATGTTGGACAAAGAAAATAGAGTGATAAAGGAAAATAATAGATCTGCACACCATTACCCTGTGGAAGAACAACTTCAACAACCTGCACTGGAGCAAGTCAAGAAGATTTCTCCTGTCAGCACATACATTAAAGGTAATAAAAAGGCAACTTAAAATTTGTTACCAAGGCAACAGATGAACTTTTCAAAGTTACTCTGATAACAACTGAACAAATAGAAGAGGTAGCAAAGCACTTGGATGACACCAGGGATGCACTAGGAGTAGGTACACATCTCTAATGGCACCTCCATGTCATCAATGGAACCTCCTACCACCGAATCACCTCTAACTTTGCAGCAGCTCAGTTAATCATTTGCCAGCATTTTAAACCAGCCTTTCAAGCCTCTTCTCAAGACTTAATGCAATTTAAGGAGAAGATAACATGGATTAGAGGGCACCAGCAGCAAATTTTGCTTCAACCATCAAGTCCTCCAGACACTTTGGCACCTTTTGGGCGAAGCAAGCACAATCAGAACAAATCCAGGAATACCTACACTGGACTAATCTCAACACTGAGAATCGGGTACATTTGCATAAATGTCACACCAGACTAACTGAAATACCGACACGCTACTGAATTAAAAAAGCACAAGAGCTTAAGGACAGCAATGAGTAAGTTATAGTAGCGCCATCCTTAGAGAACCCACAAGTGAAGTCATTGTAAATTAACCATGGTCGAGATCATCACTCGTATAACTCACTTAGCAGAGTTAGACCACTGTTGCGTTATAAGTACATTGGGAGTACTCAAAAAGACCTATTTATCGAGAAGATCACAACATGACCATGCTCATCACCACTCAGGAACATCCGGGCAGAAGACATTTGCAGATACAATTATTAGACAGTCTTCCCTATCCACTTCCCTCTCCTCAGGAAAATCAGAAGCCACAAATACCCTCTAACTCCTCAATTTCCCAACTTGGTCATTTTTCTACAGCTCAATCTTGAAGATTCATTACATGATTGTGATGAAATTAATACATAAAAACATCTATTGGCCATTTTATCTCGCCATCTTGTAGGGGTAGCCGCTGCCTTCTCTGACAGGACTGAAACGTGAGCAATGCCAGGGCCCTTGCCACATAGCTGTAACAGAAGAAAGACAATATATTGCCACAGAACTAGCCCGTTATTGCAAGATGACCCATTACAGTTTTAAAATAAAACATGTTTCGGTGCTGAGTGAGAAAGACTGAAACCTGCCTATCTCCTTTCTCCGCACACAAGAGCGGACTCACATTTTTAAGCAGCAAATCACTTGCTGGAAGTGATGGAACCCCACGAATGTCCCTGAATCAGAGAACTGAAGATAAGGCCTTAGTTTTCTTTCTGTTTTGCACATGTGTGATTTCTGCCTTTGGGATGTGGTGATGTCTAAATCGGAGACAACGAACTCGTGGTTAAGGCTGTGGTCAAGGTCTAGGAGATGCAAGCACCACAGATGCGAACGCTGTTCTGCCACAAACCTCCAGGGCTAAGATCGCATCTTTTAAGACTATGGTCATGAATTTAACCACATTATAGGAATTCACCTTGATTTTCAAACTGGCGGTTTAGGTGCTCAGTTTACAGACCACTGTTTCTTTGTAGAACTGGAAGAGTTCTGTAAGCAGAAGTAATATCTTCCACAGACCCCGAGGAAAGCAGGTCCTGTTCTCACCCGTCCCTCATCACTACGAACCCTCAATTATTTCTTAGACAATGCTTTAGGGTCTGCAATATAAAATAAAAAGCCCTGTTATGTCTATCAATCACTGTTGCTTCCACCCCTTATGCAGGCAAGTAGGACCAGAAGCACTTGGCCAGGCCCGCTGGGCTGCAGCCTTTGCACCAGTATTTTAACGGGACGTTTTACCAGCAAGCTGGAACTAAGAAACAAGCTTTCAAAAACAAACTCGTGTATTTATCAGATTTAACAGCCTGTCTGCAGGGAGGAAACAGCAGCAAAAAAGCTAACTGAAGAGGGTCACGCTATGTACCTCAGGTTGTGTTAGCTCTGATGCTACTATTAAATCCCCAACCAGCAAAGGGAAAACAAAAGAGAAACCGCATGGAGTTATCTGCAAGAACAGACCTGCTGCTGGCTGTGGATGTCTGGAGTTAGAGCAGCTCGGTAAAACCCACCTCTCAAGAAGCAGTTTCTAATTTATAATGAAGGTTTCTAAAAAAAAAAAATTGCTATTTTCCAGGCATAGCACATTACCTGCAATACAGCTGTAGAGGTGGACGGGACTGACAACCCATATTCATCCATCTTTCCATATTCATCCATCTCCATCTGTCTTTCATGACTGTACGGTAAGTAGGGCCCCATCTCACAGCAGTAGCCTTTGCTCGCTGATACCATCTTGGTATGACAACCTGTCCCCATCTCTCCCTTCACTCTGCTTCGCTCAGTCCTGGCCTTGTAAGTTGAGACATGCTCAAGTGACCACATTTCTGAGATTTTGAAATAAGATTGGTTTCTTTGCCCAACGATTTGCTGGAAATGAAACTTTGCACCACATAGGGATATTATTCAAAACAATATTTAAATGGCCACATCAGTTAAGTTTTAAACGGCATTTGCAGTCACTTCTGTCACAAATACCACACTGCTCCCTCCAGATCAAAGCTGTTGCACAGTGTATTGGATTTTAATAGCAGCATTAGGCTCGATGCGAGATAATGAATGAAATACGCCCACAGATGTCAAAGTATCCTGCAAGCAAGCACACATTCGAATTATTTTGCTGCAGCCAGAGGGTAACTAGTTCTAATGTGGAAATAAATTCCATTATTGAAACCAAAGAAAAAAGAAGGCTAGTGAAAAGGATCTTTAGCTTCTAGTTAGTTCTGGGGGGGCTATTCAGACCTTTTTTATGAAGTGCAGGTTGCAAACAATTTTAGGCAGCTTATTGCTAAGCAGCACAGCTAACACTACCTTAAACACAAGATGTAAGAGAGTAGCAAAGTCCTCTGTAGATAATACTGTTCATCCCACTTTAGAGAAAAGAGGATGTCATCCCTTATTCCAAGAAACGTTCCCTGGTGTGGAGTTAGAGTAGCTCAGTAAAACACACCTCTCAAGAAGCAGCTTCTAATTTATAATGAAGGTTTCTAAAAAAAATGCTATTTTCCAGGCATAGCAAGAACAAACCCCAGAGTCTGTTTGCAAGAACAAACCCCAGAGTTTTATTTCATCATTTATATTGATGTATTACATATGTCCAAAATAATTCAAAGAGCAAATTCTTCTCTAGGAAGCAAGTGCCAACCGTGCACTTGCAAGGATGCAGAAACCCTCCTCTTTCACATAGATACTAATTTCCAAAAAGCAAAGTCATCTTGTGTCTAGACAAACGTATTTTGTGTATGTGGACTGTTGTCCAAGAAGAATTTCAAGACTAAACATGTTCATCTGAAAGCCATAAAGCATCTTGAAGAAGGATTTAGCCTGCAAGATTTTCCTCTTGTAAATCTCAGGCAGCTGTAGCTACTTGTTAGCATTTATTAAGACTAAGAGCACTCTCATTCTCATCTGCAGTACAGCTTGAAGCCCAAGGATGGTTTGATTTCCCAAGGCTGAAAGAAAAGAAGTTCCCTCTGATAGTGTAGTGGAACTGATTTAATTGTAGCTGAAAAAAACCCAAATGATTAAGTTTTCAACACTTACAAGTCAGTTTTCATAGCACACCAAACTAAGGGTGGGTCATACCTACAAAGGTACGTAGACACGCTTAGATGGTACCGTAAGGGCTGCTTTTATCCAGGGGCAGGGGCTCCCCCTCCCCCAGTGGCAGGTGCTTTGCTGCTCAGTGATGGGGAATTTGCCTGCAGGGATGCTGCCTCCTCCAAATCCTTTTTAGAGGAAGATATTGAAGCCAGCACATTCTTTCATAGAGATGGCTGGCAAGTCTTACGTTGAAAGTCTAACAAATAAAAGGACTCAATTTGTCAGTGTCAGGATGGGGCCGTGATCTTTGTTCCTTCAAGCACTAAAAACCTCCAAGCATCTAACAGTGCCTAACACCAAGATGTCATCAGATGGAAAGAGTCTCTCAATCAGTTAAAACACAATCCTCTTTCAAAAAAGGTGGGTTTAGGTGAAGATATGGCAAGTGTATTATCAACAATATTATAGACAGTTTTATACATTACCAACAGGTTTAGGAAGTAGTAAAGGATGTACAACAAAATAGTGTGCAACTCTAGCAAGAAAGTTTGGGTTTAATTCTGGTTTTTCCCCAGAATTCCAAGCTCAAGGCTTTCTAGCCTCACAACAGGTTTATTCTGCCTAACACAGTGTTTTCCATTTCACTTTCCACATATCTTGCTCCTCTGCAAATCAAAACACCTGAACTCCTTAATTCCGGCACCACTCAGTAAACGGAGAAGAGCATTAACTCTGCCAGACTAAGGGGATATTCGGATCTACTGGGGGAAAAGGGTTTAGACATCTTGTACAGAAACAGTAGTGCTGCTGTTCATCCGTCTTTGGTTTCGAAGCTCTCCAGAAACCTGGGGTTGTGTCTTCATGAGATCCAGAGCTGTCCTCCATCTGAAGGAGATCCGGTTTAGTGTCCCCTCCTTTCTCTCAGAGCTACGTGTTCTGCCCTCCTTTAAGCGGGCCTAGTGCACTCCAGGGAAGAATTTGCTGAGGTTTTCCCACTCAGAAGGGAGGTGACACAAGAGGTCCCTTTTGCCATGTGCCAGCTGTGCACCCTCATGGCGTGGGGTGCTCCTGGGCCTGGTTGCTTTCCATCACAGGCAAGAGACAAGAGTTTGAATCCCTTCAGCAAGAAGTAGCAATTAAACCTAGTGGAGGTCTGCCACTTCTCGGTGCAAAGGCGAGCTTCTCGTCTCCCAGAAGGAGGAACTGCCTCCTGCTGCTTTGGCCTCATTTCAAGCCAAGAATTGCTGGGTTTCGCTCTCACCTCCAGCTGAGCCCAATGTGCCTGCAAGCACCACCTGTAGTCCTGGACTAGTAGTTGCCCCTGTTCTCAGGGCTTCACAGCTGGGTTGCTTCAGAGCCCACCCTGAGCATCCTGGCCCCATGGGGAAGTTCTGTGTTTGACAGGGTTTGTGTATTCCAGTGGAAGTCTTTGGGGCTGCAGGTTGGGCAGTATTTGATCAGACCACAGGCCAGGTCCTCACAACTTGACTTATTTTACATTCCAGAGAACTAAAGAGCACTCAGGTTTCTCCTGTGAATCACAGAAACTGAACAGTTGGCTTTTACAAGCCCATTGTTGTATTTTATACCACTTTCATAGTTCCTATGTACGGGCATGGAGAAATAATGAGAACTCCAGCTGATTTTCCCATCCTGGAATGTCTTGTTAAGAGATAGCAGATTTACTTCAGCTTTATTCTAAAATTGACTCAGAATAGATTTTTGAGTGCATGGATAAATGTTACAAGCAAAACCTGCACATATTCCATCTAAACCATCAGCTGAAGTGAAGATCAAAACCCAAATGGTTCATATCAAACAACCGAAGATTAAAGGCACTTGGGAAGACACTGGTACTGTTAGAAAAACCTCACTAAATATCCAAGGCACCTTGGTCATAACCCCCAGAGGAACTGGATGCCCCTGAAAATCCTCCACATACTTGCAAGGGGATAAACGGGCTTTTGCATTGACCCCAAGAGCCACAGCCTGGAAGAGCTCTTCAGAGAGCAGCCGTGTTTTAGGGCAGTGAAATGAAGCAGCATCACCTGGGTCAGTGCCCCTGCACATTGAAGACTTCAGAATAGCTGTGACTGAATTTTGTAAAGACAGTCTCCAGTGTGTTTAAAAATATATAACAGAGAATTTTCCAAAGGGCACGTGGTTCAGGTAAGTGCTGAAGAACCCTGAAACGAGAGGGCTTAAAGCACTGTTCTTCTCCAGTGCCCATGGGAACCTTGGACGAGCACAGTAGTGTGAAACAAAGCATAAAGAAATAGCTGAGGTCACTGAGGTCTAGAGGAGGGTGAAAGAGCACAGGAAATTATGAAAGGGAGCAGAAGCCTGGAGGAATGCTCTAAGGTCAGGAGTCGGGGATCACTGCAGAAAGCACTGCCCAGCAGAGCCCTGCTTGCAGGCGGCGGATTAAGTATTTCAACTCTGCACTGCTAGAGGCCATCGCAAGGATTTGAAGTGTCATTAACCCACAGGCTGTATTTTTCTTCAGAAGTCTTTCTTGCTACACTACCCAAACCTCTCCAGTCAGTCTTAAAGAAGCCTACGATGAAACCACAGTCTGTTGGGAAACCAAAACTTCTCTGCAAGCTGTATTTTGTGCCGGCAGCCGCAGCCCTGTTGCCGTGGTTAATGCGAGCCTGCATGCTGCACACCCCTCCACAGTCCACCCAGGGAGAGTGGCTCCCACAAATGAGAAAGTACATGACATCTGCAGCATTTGCTAGTTGCAAAGGCCAGCACAGTGCTTGTATGTAGAAAAACAGCTTGGTTTCTCCACTGCCCCAGGATACAGCCTCCTTTTTTCATCGTGCTCCATCATGACTCAAGTTGCTTTACATCAGAATGAGAGAAAAATCCATAAAATTATGAAATAAAGTGTTATTGCAGACTCAAGCCTCTCTAGAAGCTTCCATTCAAGGGACTTAATTGCCTGCTCCCAGAGAGCTCCTGGCTTGCACAGGGCTGTTCTTGGACTTGCAGTTCTCCAGCCAACTACGGTATTCATCTTCCCTCGAAGTATCCCAGCTTTGCAGTTTTGAGGTTGGCTCTTCAATTTCTCTCCTGGAATTCAGCGTTTCAGTGTCCTACCATGGGCTTTTGAATTATCACTGGTGGGACCAGGCAAACCAAACTTCAAGTCCTAAACCAGAATCACTTTTGAAAATCAACCTCGAAGTCCAGGCTGCAGAGCTCAGGTCTGCCAGTGGTTTCTTTTCAGAGTTCAAAAATCCTCTCAACCCACAAATAAGTAGAAACACCACAACTGGGACATGCATAAAGAGGTGGTTTGAATTATCATGATCTACTATTCATCCTCGGGCTTAGACCTTTTGTACAGTTAACACACCGATTCGATCTTCTGTACTTAATACCTTTGCTCGGAGTTGGAGCCCAATCCTTCCAAACACAAACTTCATTAACGAAAACAACTTGAAAAACCTACGTATTGCTAAAGAGACCGAGTTCACAAGCACTTTCCCCAGCAAGCGGATTCAAATGATTTAATCCAGGTACACAAATGGCTTATCTGAAATCCAGCAGGATTTCCATTGGCTCAACCATGCAAGTCCATAAATAAAACTCAGTGCAGAAATTTTATGTCATTATCTTGCTGTTTTCTCCAGGCAGGAGGAAAATTTGAGTCAAGAATTAACTTTTTGTTAATCTCCAGGAGTGTTCTGCATGTTGATGCATTTAACACCTGTAAGCAAAACGTGGTTGGGACATACAGGACTGGGCAGGAGTCGCTGGCAGCTCTCTGCTGCCTTTGGTCCCTACGTCAGGCAGGGATTTTGCTCTGCTCTTGGAGCAGAAATGATGCGCACGCTGACATGCACTTGTAGCATGGGGTAGCATCCTTAGGCTGGCAGCTCCATGGGCTGTGGCTGCACAATAACAATGTTGAAGAATATTTTATTTTGTTCTATCTTCATTGGGACATGTGCAGTACAGCCTTTATAGGTGCTTTTGTCCAGTATCCAGCGCTGCCAATTAAAATCTGCCTTTTGTTCAATTAAAAAAAATATGAATGGAAAACTTCCAAAAGCTGTTGCTGAATTTCAGGCATTTAAAGTTTAACATTAGAGCCACTGTAACTAGGATTATCTGGATGGGTTTTTAAATGGAAAAAAATGGTCCCATTGCCAACCCTTTAGAAAAAAGCAAACCATAGTCCTGCATGCCAAATCTCTGACTGCATTGGTTTAAGGTACAATGACAAATATTTGGTAGTTAGGAGTAGCAACACAAAGTGCATGTTCTATACAGAATGGGAAAATTAATACTTTTCGGTCTATTCTTCCAGCATTGCTGCTCACATTAGAAAATGGGAGCAAATAAAAAACAGTTGTGAAAAAGCATCACGGAGAGAACAGGAGCTCAGCTATGTGAAGGTATATGTTAAAAACAGCAGATTTCTCAACAGATAAGGTTGTTCCTCTGACCTCTAGTGACCCCAGAAAGGTACTAATTACCCTTAAACCAAAAAAGTGTTAATTCAGCCTGGCAAAGGGTTCCATAGTCAGGAAAAGGACTGGCAGGGAATGCCAGGGGAATGCCACTACACTTCTGTTAACAATATTGATTAATTTCCAAGCCAACTTGTTAATATTAAGTTTAAAAAATGGGTGTCAGGTATCCCTCCTTTGTAAGATTCACAGCTTAAACTGCACTCCAGAACTAAGCCACCCTGACTACCGTGTCCCTGCACTGGAGGCAAACAGGAATATAAGATCTATTTGACCCCAAGCTCCAGCGTGAAGCTCCCTATCACACAAAACACAATCCTTCCAGATAAGGGTTTGAGGGCAACTGCTGCCCAAAACCAATTACCTGTTGGTCAGATACAAGACAGCAAGTCAAGATATTTGTGTTGCAATACTGAAATTATCATAAAAGACTTTACAGAGCAACAATATAGAAGGCAGCTTCTCTCCTGCACGTGCTGGTAGGCCAGAGAGGATCAAGTCTTAGACCTCCGCGTTGTTCACACCATTATTTTCTCCACTAGTAAGCTGTCAACTGAAATGCCTTGCAAGAGAGTCATAGATCTGCAAAAACTGGAAGGAAAGAGATGCAGTTCTTCAGGCAGCTCTGAAGAAAAAAAGCCTGGTTTTAATGTTAGGGTCCAGCATGGATGAAGTTGCTAACGCAAGGCTGGAGATGGTTGTTCTTAGGGTTTGATCAGGCACATTGCATGCAGGAGAAATAAAGCCCAGAGACGTGCCAAGATGCCTGTAGTAGCCTTAGAGAGAGGCATGGTGGGGGGAGGTAGCAAAGTCTGATTCTGCCCTGCGACCCCAACCTGCAAATGGGGAAGGAAGAGCTGGGGAAGGGGTGGTGAGGCTTCAGCATGGCCAACCTAGCCTAGCACGCCGTTAACCAAGCCAGGCAGTGCCTACTGCTGGTGTGATGGCCGGTGTGCACCCAAAGAGACAAGAGCATACCAAAGTGTAACACTGAGAAGCTGGGAATAGTTATCTTCGGAAGTTTTGGGTGTAGATGTTCGAGCTGGGTGGGAAAATTGAGTCCTTTTTCTGTGAAGCAGGACAGAGGTCCCACAATAAAAACATTCAAGTGAAGGGCTACCACAGCTCATAGCATTTGCAATTATCAGGCAAAGATGTTCTTTCAGGCATCACTCCACCTATGCGACCTCCAGAGATTAACTGCAAAAACAGGGAAGATTTCAGGTCCCCAGCACAAAGGAGGAGACAACAGCACAGATACACTTTGCTTCAACAGAAAACAATTTATCCACAGCATCTTCAACTCATTCTCTTTGGCTTTGTGGATGGGGGTTGTGCTGCTCCTTGGATGGCAGTAAAAAAATAAAAATAACGACAGCAAAGAGTTTCATTGTAGTAGCAGTTTGGCTGATGACCTCGCCTGCTTTTTTCTGAGGTTGGAACATCCATTTGGATGTTACCATAGTGACAAAGAAATAACATTGCAAGCTGAAATAGATATAACAGTGCTTCAAAAAAGCCAAGGTAAAGAGTAAAACAAGTAAGTAAAGGTTCTTCAAATAGTGCTCACTGGAGCATAAAGGCAGGAGAGTTACTAAGGTAAAACATCAGGATTTATAGAGCCCTGACTCCAAGGCTAGCTTCCCTCCTCCCACCCATTCCTGAAATGTGTTTTACCCTCTGGTGCCAGGTATGAAATTATACGGTCTGTAAAGAAACTGGTATTGCAGCCCGTGTGGGAAACAGTTGGACGAGTGTGCGTTCTGAAAGCAAAGAAAACATTCTAAGACCCACAAGTATTTCGCCTCAGGAAATTTCCTCTTAATCTTCGTGCTGACACCTCTCTCAGACACTCCTCAGCACTTTAAACCGTGCAGGAGGCCAGCAGCAACTATTCCCAAGGTATTTAGTTTCTCCCCACAGATTGTTGCAATGATTATGTGACTTCAGATCTGAAAGGCTGCTCTTCTCCTTAAATGACAGGTAATTGGACGGGTGTGCACTAAAGGGGCTGGAACAAAGATGATTCCTCCAGACCAGCTCCTTCCCCCACCCAAAGATGAGTGCTTCCTACCTGGGGCTCAATTCTCAGATAATATTCCCTCGAAAGAATAGATTCCATAACAGATGTGGATTAGACTTAATCAAGAAATACAGCAAAGCTCATTTTGAGCATCTCGTGACAAAGTGTATTAACAAAACTGAGCAACGCGTAGACAAATACGGGCATTTGGGGAGGACCCCAGCTGCAGCCCTTGGCATGGGGCTGTACCCAGATACAAGGGGGATCTTTGTAGGAACCTGGGGTGTGGTATCTCTGCAAGAACATCATCTGCTGTTGCTGGTCAGTCCCTCCTGCCAGGTAAACCCTTCCAGGTGTTGCAGATGCTGTTCCCTAGACAGAAACTTGATTCACAGAATCATTTTGGTTGGAAAAGACCTGTACGATCATCAAATCCAACAGTTCCCCCGGCACTACCAGGTCACCATGAAACCATATCCCTCAGCACCACCTTGACATGTCTGTTCAGTTCCTCCAGGGATGGGGACTCCACCACTGCCCTGGGCAGCCTGGGCCTTTCCGTAAAGAAATTTTTCCTCGCGTCCAGCCTAAGTGTCCCCTGGTGCAACTCGAGGCCATTTCCTCTTGTCCTGTCACTTGTTACTTGGGAGAGCAAAAATTCTCTTCATGTTATGATCTGCTGGCCTGGAAATACTCTGGGGCAAGGCAGTAATTTTAGTTAGAATGCTAAAAAGCACTTGTATTGTCCCTGGTCCTTATTTTAGCTGTACCTTAAGTGTGCAATGCTTTTATTGTCTCACGTTTCTCCCCACCTTGTAGCTTTGAGTCTTGGGGAAGGAAGACGGCATTTGGCATCCCAAGGCTGTGAAGTCTCTGCCGAGATGCCCGCTGTCTGCCCACACTGCCAGGGTTTCTGGATGGGTAGTGGAGAGTACAGGAGCTGGAAACACCAGCCCAAAGCCATAGCTGGTTAGCACTGGGCTTTTTATGAAGAGCATTATTATAGCTGACAATGGAAGAAAAATTACAGCACTTCTGAGAAATCAGCAGATAAAGTTATTGCACTTACACAAGGTGGCAGATCTTTAATAACAGGATGGGAATAGATTGTGAATTTCAATTACGCAGCTGAAACTTGGAGCCATTTAGATCCTTTTCAAATCCTCATTCTCTCTGGCTTTAACTAATTCTACTGTGCAGTATTTTTTGTCCAGATTAGCTACTTTCACTATGTCCTCAGGTGAAAGATGGGAAGGGCACTGCCGTTACAGCCCACAGACTGCTACTTGCTTTCAGCTTTCCACCTAAGAAAGAACAAATTCTGGGGACATGAAAAATCTGCGTTCAATAAGGAGAGAATTACCCTGGAGTAGAATCTCTATAGAAGAAACCTTAAAAATATTTCCATAATAGAAATAAAACAAACAACTGTCATTTATAGCACCATCTGTAAAAGGGAACTGTTTTAAAGATGACTTTCCAGCCCTCTAAAACAGATCTCCTTCCTTACCAATCTAGAAATTACCTTTACCTATTCCAAAACTCGCTTTAGCAGCTGAATTTGAAGATCAAATTATTTTTGAGCATTGTAATATTTTTTGATAGAACGAAGCAAGGTCTTGAACTCAATATCAATGCATCCAGTTACATTCGATGGGCAGACAAGCAGAAAATCTGTACACTTTTTTTTCCTAATCAGTACCAAAAGTCCCAAGTATCCTAGTTTCTAAGGAAACTGGAAAAAAAACAGAAAGTAGAGGAAGTCTGTGGGTAGAGGCAAGTTAAATAGCTCTTAGGACAGTCATTTATCACCACTCTTCAGCTCTTTCACCCTGGCACTACCCGTATTTTCAGTAGTTTTAGGCATCAAGTGACTCCTGTCTCTGACAGAACAGAAACAAGTGAAGAAACTGCAATGAGTGATGACACCCAAGTGCACATGTGGGAGCTAAGGTGGGCTGAGGTCAGTACCCATGTGACAGTATGAGTACCCATGTCCTTGCGACTAAGGATCACTGGTGTACAACCAGCCTGGCCTCTGAAAACAACAGCATGTGACCCTAGACATGAGAGAAGACACAAAATATCTGCTTGAAGGAACAATATAGTGTAAAGATGGGGCTGCAAGTTGGGCATGAACCAGTACACACAGTACACTTGCTCTGGGTTAGCCCAATCTCCAGTTGTTTTCCAGATCTTCTCTTATTTTCCTTCTTTAGTGCCTTGTTAGAGGCATTTCAGAGGCTTTTCAGACAATTTTTCTATCCCATCTCATAACAGCAGCTAGAGTTGCAGGCAGTGAAAGACAACAGGTCAACCTCAATCCAAGACAACCACAATTGATAGCAGTATTGAAGCGTTCCGGGAACTGCTCAAGGGTTTCAATCAATTGCTGCTTTTCTCCTGCCCTTCAGGTTACAAGGTATAAAGCAGTCATGCTTTGTATGGAAAAAAAAGTTTGCCATTGCACTAGGGATGGGTGGGCCAGGTCAGAAAAGGAGTTAGAAGGCTTCCCTCCGTCTCCTGGTGAGCTCCATGCCCAACTGCACAAGATGACCTCTGGATCATTCAGTAACCAAGACACTCCTCCCTCCCACTACAAATGACCCCACAGGTAAGACCTGCCCAGTGCTGGGCAGCAACTGGAACAGACCTCTGGTCCTCAAC